>NC_056741.1:345483575-345551075 GCF_019279795.1 Protopterus annectens | reverse complement strand
GGTGCCCGGTGCCATGGCCAGCTGAAGTGGGTCAGGTGGATCCGCTGGGACCAGCCTTCCCAAACGTGCTATAGTGTTTAGATTTTATCATCATATGTGGGTTATTAATAGTCAACACATTCCAAAGTTAGGTATAACAGCATGCGTAGATATTCCCATTAACCCAGACACCATATATGGAACAGAAACAACTCTGATCCAAAACAATACCAAAACAGCAAAATCTTCAGAAGTCAGGAATCAAAAAACAGGAACCAAAGTCAAATCCAAAAGCAAACTCTTTGTTCTCCAGCGCCTCGGTGTAACCACCTTTCAAGAGAATAAAGAGTTTGCTTTTGGATTTGACTTTGGTTCCTGTTTTTTGATTCCTGACTTCTGAAGATTTTGCTGTTTTGGTATTGTTTTGGATCAGAGTTGTTTCTGTCTGAAGGTGTGTGGAGTGGAGTTCGTGTAACCATATATGGAACAGTTGCATAGCAAACAGAACACATGCATATATGGGACCACAGTGGTAATAAGAACAGCATGCAGGTACATGGATGGCACCATGCCACTGTTGGAATAATTCAATATAGCACATGCATGGGAGCAATTAAAATATTTATCAAACAATAGGACATTATCAGAACATTGGAGTCATTACATACTGGTTGGGGTGATTATGTTGTTTATTGTTGGAGATATGGTGGGTGGGGGGAGAAAGATGTCCATTAACAACTAGTATATTTCTGTAGTTCACATTACTTTCCTAGCCAGTGCTATCTGTACCTTACAAGTCTTACTACTCTACCCTATAGCCTTAATTTGGACAGTGATACGGCTGTCATCATCATTATACCTGAACTGATTTTACCTGCAGTATACACCTCTTACCTGGTATACCTGTGGAAGGAAAGTTTGTTAACACTAACTAACTGCTTCTACACATACTCCCAGATTCTGGGTTGATGTGCACATAGCTATCCAACTCTTTCTGCACAGACTCTGGCCATGTGTTGACCACATAAAGGTGTACCGGGACATATCTAGACTATTGCCTTCTTCAACCTTTAGTGACTTGACACACACATATACATGCTTTCCTACACAGTTATATTATGTAGCACAGTGGGGTGACAGTGATCAGTGATACTTTATTATGCAGAGAAACTGCAACACTCACAATTCCCTACAATTCCAGAGTAAACAGTACCCGTACAGGGTATAATGGTTTTTATTTCTCAGCGCAGTGTTTGTATACGATGTACCTGTGGGAGCAATGTTTGTTAGCACTACCTGAATGTTGCCACACAAAGTTCCAGATTACACATTAGTATTATGCACACACATCTCACTCTGTTACTGTACACACTCCGGTCACAGCTTGGAAACATGGGGATGTAGATAGGACATACGTGGCTTCTTAGTCTCATAAGGTTTTGTGGATTTGCTAGTGTGCCAATCAGTTGTATTTCCTGTTTGCTGCCTATACATCTGGGATCATCCCACTGATTTCCCTTGGGGGCAGGTTGACAGGCAGCAGATATGGCCCACTTTACTGAACATACTGGACATGTCTGTGCAGTTGTAGGGTATGATTCTATATGTAGACTACTACCACTGGCAGGATTCGAACCATGGCTGTGTGTGTTAAAGATACAACAGTTCACATCTCAGTTGCATGTGTTATTCAGGTTTTGTTGCCTGCCTTTTCCCTGTTTTCTGTCTATGTGTCTCTCAGTTGTACTAAATGGCCTCTGGGGATTACACCAGTCATATACAGGCATTCCTACACATTCTATTTATGGTGCATGGTGTGGGTAACAGTACTTAATACAACAGTACTATTATGTGAATGCAAATCTACATTATCATATGATACCAGAGTATACACATGCAGTCCAGCAGTTAGACTTTATTGTCAGGCTATTATGTTTTTATTTACATACATACTATATGAGTCTCTTTCTGCCATATTCTATAGTGTATGCAGTACTTGCCTTAAACAATACAAGTTTTATACAGGCAATAAATTTACTAATACTTTTAGATTTATTTCTTATGATAGCACATGCAGGAGTATTACTGACCTGCCTCTCATCGCAACCTCTCCAGGCAACTTCCATGGGCCTCCTGGTTCGCAGCCCACTCGATTGCAGCTGTGGAGGACAAAAGAGGAATATTTAGCCATACCTTATACATGAGCTGGAAATTATTACACACATAGTGGGGTGATACTTACATACAGCTGGGATACTCCCTGCTGTTCTAGCCTCTTGGATCCACTGCTCCAAAAGGTCCACCTTATGCCGCTTTAGGTCAGCATAGTGATGCCTGACCTGCTCACCAGTTCGGGGTATGCCAGTGGCACTGGTGATGTCATGGGCAAGATGGTCTCAGGCTTCCACCTTATATTGGAACCCTGGTACTGGCCCTGCAGCAGTCTCTGCTCATGGTCTTTGACAAGGAGTCCTGCCATGACTCTGGACTTCTGGATACACCAGCGCTGCACCCAAAAGTGCACTCCCTCTCCCCTTCCTGACATGGTGCCTGCAAGGGAAGCTACAACCAGTTATGAGATGTATTCCCACCTGTTGGGTTTAAGTAGGGCCGATTTCCTACACTTTCGTGATTGGCCAGTTTTGAAAAGGCTAAGCTATGGGCAAACCTGCTTACCTAAGGATGGCATTGTTTAAAGGGATATAACACTGGGCACATTGAGTTAGCTGGCCTACACATTGCTTACACCTCCTAGGCTGGCCTGTGCAATGCTCATCATTGCTTACATTAGACTTTGCATTATATTTTTCTTTTTGGCATTGATTTATTATTCATTACATCTTATATGTATGCCTGGTATCCATGATTCATGCGTACGTACAATGTATGGGACCTTGTGTTTTATTGGGAACTTCAACACTCTATTACAATTGACTTCTGGGCTTACTGCTGTACTCCAGTTCACATATTTATGTTATGTAGTGGGTTATGGAACATATGACTGTATACTGATGTCTTTCACAGGTTCAGTTTGATTTTACCATAGTGAAGACTTGTTTGCTGATACCTCATTTTTCTGTACTGCTCTGATGGCTTGGTGGTTAACTACTGTGACTATAGTGTATAGGGTCCTGGATTCAAGACCTGCAAGGCTGTTTATTTTGTTGCTGGGCAGAACAAGGACCGTTGGATACAGAGAGATTAAGGCACTTTTGAGCAGTTGTAAGCAGATTTGCGTGGGTTTGCATGAGGGTAAGCTCTGCTAACCTCTGGTTAATGATGCTTACAGAGAGTTAGCTTCTATATTGCTTAACCTGTGTGTGCATAGATTACCCCCACACAAATGGACTTAAACCCACTTACTAGTGCTTACATATGCTTACTACTGCTTATTGGTGCTTAAACTTGCTTACTAGTGCTTTATTCATTATGACACTGACACCTCACATGTGCATTTAATGCAGTACTCCAGTTCACAACTATATGTTATTTAGCGGGTTATGCAACAAAAATATTGGTCATAACGTGCTTTGCATGGAAAATGGAATATATTGCAGTGGGACTCAAACCGGGAATGCCTGCTTGTAAGGCAAATACTCTGCCCACTACACTGTTGCTATGCTGCATCATTTGCATATATCTTCCTTGTTATCCACTTCAGCCATTTAAGCTGCATTAACCGTAGCTAAGCGATGGGCACACCTGCGCACCTACGGTTACCTTTAATCAGAATTTTAATTAAAAAAAGATTTGTTCATTTTATTTATATTTACTTGCTGTTGTACATGAGGGGGAATGTTGGTGGGGATATGCGGACACCTATGAGCAGTCTTGCTCATTTCTTAGGCCTCTCTGCTGTTCTTCATTGCGGGGGGGGGGGTGTATATTCTGAGAGTTCTGCTTTCAGACACACCCCCTGCACTCTTACACACTTCATGTAAGATTAGGAGCTCAGGCAGCGTGCCTCATTAATATGCATGGAGTGCTGCCATCCTGCTCGTAAACTCTTATATTGTATAATAAAGGCTCAATACCTATAGCTTTCTACAGCTGCACATAATTTTCAGAACTTTCTAGATGGTTTTTACTATCCATTTTATTTTGTAATTGCCTATGCTGTAAGAAACAGCCATGAACAAACTTCTATCTAGAATTTCCTTTGTTCTTTCTGTTACATTTTCTAGTGCTACTTTTTTGTGCACTGTTGGATTGTATTTATTATATCTTTCAAAAACTGAATAACTTCCACTGTCACCTTCAGTGTGTAACCTTTTTCTACAAACATGTCTTTGAGCATAGATATGTCCTGTTCAAAGATAACAATGTTATCCATTAGCCTTGAAAATTTTATTACCTGGCTCTTAACTATTTTCAATTTAAAAGATTTGGCATAGGCACTATTGTAGTGCAAACAGGTATTATTAGCAGTAGGATTCTTAAAATCTTTATTACTCATGTGGCAGTCTAAACAATGCTTTTAAATCTCAGTATGTTCAAAACATTAATCTTCTGAAATGACCATTCAACTGAAAATTTTAAAAATTCTGTAGTCCTGTTAAAAAATCTAAGAACGCAAGCAATATCTCTACAGTACCAGACGACAAAAGAAAGGCATTGCCAATAAAATGATAATATTATAAAACAGTGCTCCTTTTGGTCCATAAATGATAAGATTTCCAATTTGGCCATGAACAAATTAATTAACCACATGGATATCTCTATCCAGATAGTTACGCCAGCTAAGTGTTGAAAAATGTTATTAAATATAAAGGAATTAGTTTGTAAAATAAGTTCTAATAATTTAACAATCAAGTTAACACCCTTTGCTTTCTATATAAAAAGCAGATACAGTATCCTTAACATATTCCATAACTGTTTTCAGCTTTCTCTAAACCAATAATGACTGATGACTCTGTTTTAGACATACTTGCTAAAACAATATGACTAAACAGAGATCACACTCATTTTTTATGAATCTTTGGCTTCTCAAAGCATGTAGGAATAACTTGTTTGGGGACTAACCAAACACCAAATGTCTGAAGCCATAAGGTCTTTTACCAACACGTTTAGTAATGCCTCATCTACATTCTTGTATGCTCTGTTAATGGTTCCCATAGTGAAGGTCTTATATTCATTTTTTTTTACTAACATGCTTTCCATTTTGGCCACATACTTGTCACTATGACCCAGAGGTGAGGATGAAAGAGAATGCTAAATGAAAAGGAGATGAGAAGGACTGGCTGACTCTTTGGTTCATAGGTGAACACTAGGCTTACTGCCTCGAAGGCCCATTTTAAGCCTAGCCAATATCCTGAGGTCAGAATCAAATGTTATGCCTTTTGTCTATGAGGTGAAGACCTTAAACATTATAACTGAAATGCTAACTGCAAAACAATAAGTGCAAAATCCTATCTAATGAAGACAGAAATATTTTTCACAATATAAGACAGGATAAGAAGAACAGGTGTGTGAAACCTGACAAAGGTGGGGGATTGGTGATTATGGACCGGCTTGCCCTCACTAGCCATATGTTTAAGCTGCTTAATGATGAATCGGTTTATAGTATTTTATCTGTCAATGAAATTAACATTGCTTATGGGTTCATAGATGTGTGCTAGACCAACGGCCCTGGAGCCTTTACAAGCCTAGCCCAGAGAAGTGCCCTGGCATCATGCCGCCATTAGGTATAGAGCAATTAACATTTTTTCTAGATAAACTGTTGCCTTTTGATACCATCTCTCAGGGACTATATGATTTTCTTAAATTTCACTATCCTACTATCCCAAAAGTTTTTGGTATACCATAAATCCATTCAAATACATTTGATCCACCTATGTGACCTATTGTTGCTGCTGGAGGCTGTGTCACAGAATAAATGGTGAAGTTCATTAACCAGAAACTTAAAACACTTTCTGCTAATTTTCCACATGTTATTCATGAATCATGGAATCTGTTGGACAAACTTAGGAACATCAAATGCAAAAAAAGTAAATTTGTTGCCAACTTACGACATTCAGAGCCTTTTTACAGCTATTCCTCACAAGGAAGGTCTTGAATGGTTCAGGCAATTGTGACCAAATATGTCTCCTTGACAGACACTGATGCATCCCTGGTTTGTGATTTTATGGAAATTGTCCTTAACAACAACTACCTCGTGTTTGATGGTGAATATTAGGGTCTATATTAGATACACGAAAACACTTTAGCGTGAACGCTCACATGAGCGAATATGTCAGGAATTGAAACCGTGATTGTGGAGTCGTGTTACAGTGAGGAGTGGGATATTTGCCCTTTCCTCACTGTAGTGCAACCTCGGAGTTAGAATATATATTTAGCAGGGTTGTTTGTGGGGCACAGCCCCCACAATAACAACTTCGATTAACGGCATTTTCGCTCATGTGAGCATTCGCAGTAAAGTCTTTTCGATTTTATAATATAGACCTGAATATTACAAACAAAGGCAAGCGGTAGCGATGGGTGCCATATGTGCTCCCACCTTTGCTAATGTCGGTTATTTTTGTTACCTTGATGACATACTGATTGTATGACCCAGAGATTAAGTATTTTTCCCTGAATTTCTGTCACAGCTGAAACTAACATCTTCATTTTTATGGTCCATGTACAAACTGAACTCTGATAGTACAAATTTTTTAGCATTGAGATCACTAAGGATATAGAAGGGATTTTCACAACTTCAGTTTACAGAAAACCAACGTTTTGTAACACTTTTTTGTATTACACCAGTTGCCAGCACTTACATCAAAAGAAAGGGGTGGTAAAAAGCAAATTCATAAGAGTTTCTCATTTAACTTCTGACCATGAGTGGTGTGTTCAATAGTTTAACATGTTAAAATCTATGTTTCTTGATTGTGACTATCCAGCATCCTTGATTGATGGATTTTTCAGCCAAGTATTAGTAGAGAAGGATGCCATATATGCTCCAGTTAAGGGTTTGGAGCAAAAAAAAACACTAAGAGTGAAGCAGCTATTAGTTCTGATTTGAACCAGAAAGATTGCTTCTATTCTAATGTGGTTCTACACTATTCACTTGATAAGGTAGACATCCAAAAAAATCCTTCATAAAAACCAGTCCTTTTGGAATGTGATGAGGAACTGAAAGTTGTATTTGAAGAACCTCCTACTTTTACCTTCAAAAACAAACCTAATATTAAAAGTGTTCCTGAGAAACCGGTTAAAGTCTTCAACAACAATTGCTTTATGACACTTAAATGTGGCCGTTACCAGCAAAGCCTTTTATTGAGATGAACTTAAGGGGTGTTTTATTAGAAAAATATTTGAGCATGAACCCACAAGGCAGATTTAAGTGTTTTGCAGAGGAGGTGATTTATCTGGTTAGATGCTGCTCATGCTCTGCATTCTATGTCAGTAAAACCAAGAATGCACTTAAAAGAATCTACCAACTATAACAAGGAGAGACAGCAAGAGCTCACTAGCCAGACATGCCTCTATTTGTGTTGAATTCAGTAAATTCTACTTTATTGTGATTGAGCAGGTAGACTTTGCAATTTATTCAGGTGACTGGCAGAATCAACTACTTCACAGAAAAATGGTTTGGGAGCTTAGACTTAATGTTGAAAACTATCGGGGTCTCAATGAAAACATTTCTATTTCTATCGAATTAAAATTATAGGTTTCTAGAGGGCGATTCATATATTTTAGCTTTGTTATTAACTGTGTTGTTTTGACTTACTTGTGGTTGCTGCATATTATACTATTTACTGTGTAGTATATCTCTGTTAAGGTTTTTGGTAGACTTTTTAGTGATGCATGTTTCTGGTTGGTGCCTGGTGGAGGGTGTGTTTTGAGTGTTGCTTTTTAAACTGGAGACAATTTGATTTCATTCATGGTTCTGAAGAAGTCTTTATAAGATGAAACCGTTTAACCATGATTTGACTATGAACATGCTCCTTAGTCTTGGCTACCTGGTCAGTTCTTTGCTTTGCTATAACTGAAATACTGTTAAATTACTGTTATGGTTTATATATCTATATCTATATCTATATCTCTATATTTATTAATTGATTTATCGACATTTGTTTAACAGAAGTTGGATAATTTTATCCATTTACAGTGGAGGACCAGGGAGAAAGGCTCCACAAATTGTAGAAGATACATATATGAAAACTGACATTGTATTACAATATACTGTAAATACATAGATTAATACAAATATGAATGCACATATATGTATAGTGATAAACATATACCATCATTAAAACAAGATAAATACAGTATTAGGTAGCACTGAGTTGTTGATTCCTTACTCATAAATTAAATGTCAGAGTGGAAACATTCAAACAGTGGGTAAGGAGAAGAAGAGATGGCAGAATGAGAAAATATTTGTAAGAGGTAATATAGGATGCAGGAGAAATAATTAGTAAAAGTAAGATGAAGACTAAGAGAAATAAAACCAAGGAAAAGTTGAGAAAGGATGTATATTGGAATTAAAAGATGTATATAGATATAACTAGGACCTGCTGGAGATACAGGTAAGTATCCCAAAGACTACCCTGTCTATCGAACGGGGTCCCCATCCATGTGAAGCAGAGTTCCTCCCTAACCCAATTCAAGTGCAACTTGGACAATTAGATGGTAAACCAGAAATCCATCCCTGGTTTGGCATCTATGTTTCAAATGGACATAGACAACCTGTAAATGGTTTACCTCCCAGGCCCCTACTTGTAAATGTTTCATCTCCCAAACCCCTGCTTACACTTATTAAGGGTATCAGAACTCGTCAGAGATTTGGGATACATGGCCTTAAAAGGCCTTTGTGGTCATTACCCTACTAAACACATACAAACTTATTAGATGAGAATGAGCAAAAATTTTAACCAAGAGAGCAGCAAGTGTAAAGTTAGGAGTCAGAGAGGCATTTTTTCTGTTGCAACTTAAATAAATGAATGTTATGTATTGTCCTGATTGGTGCAGGGTTCATATTCCAGACTTTTGCTACACAGTGTGAGTACAGATTTTGACAGCAGTTTTTGTAAGGCTTATAGATGTCAAGCAGAACTTTGTTAGAAAAACAAAGGTGTTGATTTGGAATATACAAGAAAATAATTGCACTTAGAGTTGGCAGGAAGTGAGATTAAATATAAATTTGTGTGTTAAGAAAAGTTGGGTAAGATTTAGTTGGTGAGATAATTCTAGCTAATTTAAAGTATTTTATTGCAGAGCAGTGATGTGTTTTTTGACTTCTATGAGCTGTAAATCTGTCTGTCTATGTATTCATCTATCTATAAATAGCTGCAGATGGTTTGGCCATCATTTTTTTTAGTCAGTAGATCTTGGTCAATTAAACAGATGGTTGACAGGTGTGATATTGAAGTTATTGTATTTTAATTTGCTAGTAGTGTGTATCCCCAGGATTCAGCAAGCTCTGCACGGCATGCAGGAATAGTGCAGGAGCTGCTGGAGGCAATATGGCCATCGTGCGATCCAGCAATAAGCTCCTTGGATGTGCACGAGCACTCCTGCACTATTCTTGCACGGACACAGCTCCTGTATGCAAATTATCCCATTTGCAGGTGAAAAGCATGCAAGTGAGGTGAATTTGCAATCCAGGAAGCTGGCAGCCGGCCATGCAGGACTAATGTATTCTGCAGAAATGTAATCGGTTAGTAACCGAGTACATTTCTACAAACTACAAAATGGAGCCATGACAGCTCCAAATAAGGGTGTATATAATGTGGAAAGCATGCCAATGGCCAAATATATGGCCACTGGCATGGAAAACAGTTGCAAAAATAAAAAAAATGTATTTTATTTTTTTTAGCTGATTTCAGCTGTAAGCGTAGGGCAGCAGTGCGCAAATGGGATCGGGCCAGAAAAAAAAAAGCTTGAAATAAGCATTCTATCCAAAATTACAATTTTGCCATTATACTCAATGGCAGGCAGAAGACAACATGGTCAGTGAATAGTGGTTGCTAAGGGGGAAGGCTCAGTGTCAGACTTGTAACTAGGCATTAGCAAGCAATTCTATGCAAATGATAGGAATGATACTGAATCCCAGATTCCCCCCTCATGGCTAGCCTGCACCCAACCGTGTCAGTGGAGGAAGACCATGGTGCAAGCCTAAGAGCTAGCTGATATCATAGAGGGGTGTGTCAAGCATACTGTAAGCTTACTGGAGCCCTGTGGCTTGGGTTTGCCCTTAGGTTAGCAGAGCTAAGCAAGGGTGTGTGTCTGGAGCTGCCAAGCACACTTTACATTGCCTAAGCGGGCCTGCGCACCGCTCACCGTGTTCTAAAGGAAAAAAAAAGTAAACCAGGAAATAGCAGCTGCATGCACATCTGAGCACTGTGTTTGTGCGTCGCACCCCTGGGCATAAACAGGAAGGCAATGGGAAGGGAAAACAGCAGTAGGGAGGTAATCAAGGAGAGCTAGCATAGCTGGCAGGTGAAATGCATCATAATCAGCCAATTACACAGGCAGCAGCCCAGCCCAGCACACCACTATAAACTATGCAAACACCTTTCCCTCTGTTTTTCCCACAAACTCTACACCACCGGTGTACACAAGTGAGGAAATTTTACCAAATAAAAGCAACAAAATGATAGGGGCTGCAGCAGCTATCATAAATCAACATGTCGAAGAGGCTGAGGGTGGTGAGGATGAGAATGCTGACTACCAACCCACAGTGAGGAGAAGGAGAAGAGTGTACAGGCCCAAGGTAACCTACCAGAGGCTACATCAGCTGGAGATAGTGGAGCACTATAGGGTGGACAGGGACCTCCTACAACAAATTGTTAGGCTGTGTCAGCCACACCTCACACACAGAACCAACAGAGGGCACCCATCCCAGTGGATACCAAGGTATGTGTAGGCCTAAGAATACTAGCCACAGGTACCTTCCAAAAGCCAATTGGGGATATCATGGGGATCACACAAGTATCAGCATCCAGGGTACTCCACCAGTTCCTGGATGCAATGTCAGCACATGTCAGTGAGCACATATATTTCCACAACAGCCGTGAGGCATTGACCAGCAATATGCATCTCTTCCATCAAATAGCAGAATACCCTGAGGTAGTAGATGCTATAGACTGCACGCACATATGCATCAAAGCACCACCTGGTGAGTGGGATAGGATCTACATCAACCACAAGGGCTTCCCCTCCATCAACTGCCAGGCCGTGTGCAATGCCCAGGGCATTATAATGAATGTGTATGCTGGCTGCCCTGGAAGCTATCATGACTCCCACATCTGGCATATGACGCAGCTGCACCAGAGACTTGCCAATGGAGACATCCCTTACGGCCAGCTAGTGGGAGATTCAGGTTACGCACTGGAGCCATGTCTGATAACAACCATCAGAAATGCACACACACCCAAACAAGAACTCCATAATGAGGCACACGCACAGACCAGAATCATAATAGAGCATGTGTTTGGGATGCTAAAGTCAGGGTTCCAGTGCCTGGACACATCCAGTGGACCCTTGCAGTACTCACCAGCTAAATGTACCCAAATTGTCATCGTATGTGCCATTCTACACAATATGATCCTGCAGAAAAAGCTGCAAGCAGGAACAGCACAGGGCAGGGCTACACAGCCCCCCACCATTGCCAAGACCTGCTCAGGCACAGAGTGACTCAGAGGAGGAACAACTTGAGCCTGCCCCAGTAGGCAGAAGGAGGCATGCCCAGTATGCCTAGGCCATGGCAAAGAGGCAACGCATAGCACATACACTGACATAGTAGGAACCCAGGGAATGACACCTCTCTCTGGCTCACACATACAGTAAAAGGGATACCAAACATGACACTACCTGGGATTAACCATGTATAGGGAGTGTACTATGTGCATCCAACATAGTCAGACCAACAGCACCATCCTCAATACTGGCACAGCCACAAGGTAAGTCACTCTCCATATCAATTGCTGAATGGAGTAGCATATTTTGTTACTTGTATCTATGGTACGGATGTGAGCATGCAAGGGAATTCGGTGGCTGAATGGGATGCCAGCAGATAGTAGATACCTATAGTGGCAGCATGAGATCTGTAACAAATACTGGTGTCACCATAGTAGCCAGTACTAGACAAGCTGACAAAACTCACTGCAGGAAATGTGGTGGGCCACATGTGTGTCCATAGGACACAAACATGCCAGACAGGGAGGCTCACATACCCAACAACAGTCTCAGCCAGCAGGACAGGCATAGACAAGCACAAACAAAGGCTGTGCTAAGGCCTCTGATTGAAGGCTATGGAGAACATCCCCCCTCCAGACCTACACAGACAGACTACAACAGGTCAGGCAGTGGGATTTTAGTTCTGAAGGGTAAGAAGTCTGAAACTGAAATGTAGATAAATCAAACCTAAGACCTGTAGTACACTGATATGCCTCTAGTCAGCATGATAGGTCAGAATACAGAATGAAATGGAGTACCTGAAATGCCAGTGCAATCATAGCAAATGATATCAAGTGTCAGGTGTGCTCCCCCCAATCCTATGTAGAAATGCAGTAACATGTATGTGTAGGTATAATAACAGTGGAGCACAGATCACCTGAGCTGGCCAAAGTAGCAGGATAGATTGTAGCATGTGTATAATATGCAGGGCTGCGTGTGTTACGTTGGTGCGTGTTGTATATTGTGTGAGAGTGGTCAGTATGTAGGCATGGTGAGGTTTGTCCTGGTGGCCAATGGCCGGTACTGCCAATGACAGGGCCAAGTTCTCAGAATTGCAGTGCCACAAACAATACCTCCCAGCAAAACACATTCTAGCTGTAAGCCATAGTAAATGTTTGGAAGTAATATGTGTCACCATCTGAAAGAGGTACATGGCATGAATGTGGGCCCAGACATACAAACAGTATACAGGGGGAAGTACCCCATACAGACAGTGTATAATATGTTACTGTCAAATGGACACACCTTTGGAATTGTACATACATGTTAGTAGCGCATTAGTTGGCTTGTAGTAGGGAATACCAATGTTCTCTGGCCAAACACTGGCAGACCAAAAAGGTCAGGTATGAAGTATTGAGAAACAGCTGATGTCCCTGCACAAGCCAGCATAAGTGGAATGCCCCATGCATATCTGTGAGTCAAATACAAGTAGTGTCCATAGCACACATGCACCCAGCTCACCCCACCATCACCCACAGGTACCTCTCCGGTCTCATCCCTGCTGTTGGGAATGAGTACAATATGACCCCCACCTCTGTAAGACAATAGCCAAAGAATGCAGCATGCAAAACAGGTGTCCCATGCAGGTGTGTCCATAGCTGTAAGCAGCACGCTGCCAGCATCCACACCACTGGATCAATGATGACAGAAAGTATTGGCATTAACACCTTGCACACCTACACTGTCAACCCAGGGGAATATAGTGTCTTGCCACCTGGGACTGTAAGAGTGACACAATGCAATGGCCTACTACAGCTGGCCTGTATCACTACCAAATGGCCTACAGTCCTCTGCCAAAGGCCTGTATCTCACCCATACTGCCAATATATGTTATGTCATGGGCTCCCAAATAACAACATAACACAGTCCACAGAACCCAAATGCAAGGCCATGTGGAAAAATCCCAGTAACATGTCCACCATGTCCTACTGCATGAACTGTGGACCAACACCGAATTACTGCTGGGATGAGGTGATAACTATAGGGAACTTATCAGATAATGTTTGCATAATGTTTGGAAGAGGATAGTATAATGAGGGGAGTAGGAGCATGGGTGGCATGGAGTGAGTGAAGTCCGACACTCAGCCGTGTGCACATTTTATCCCTGCTTGCAAACACAGGAATGGGTGGCTACAAACCTGCTCGTAAACCACAATGTGAAGGGGTAATGTCCAGAAGTATGACCCCTGCCTCTGGGTAGCATGTGTGAATCTATACAGCTGTGAGGTATGGCCACAGCAGGATATGGCCATACTGTCATGTCGATGGATGTACAACCATGGGATCCTCAGCCCCCACTGTACCAAGGTGCTGAACCATTTACACAGACCCAGCAGCAAGTGTCTGAAGCTTTCCCTCCAGAATGTCATGATTGCGCAAGAATATGTAGGCTCCAGACCACAATACTCAACACAGCTGCATTCACCCTGTGTTCCCCAGGACATTACTGCAAGCAAATAAGCATACCTGACAGTACTTGATGACATAAAACATCACAGTGTAAAACAGTACATATGTCTGAATATCTCTGCTAACACCAAGACCATGCTCCAGAAGCAGCAGAGACACATTTACCTACAGTAACCCACTATCCTTTGCCCATTTTGATCCCATATTGCCAACCGATCTACAGATATCCTGCAGAAACAGGTCGCTAGCTGTAGGTGTAGAACACAAAAGCCTGCACTGAAGTACAACCTACCTGGAATGGATTCACACAGTCAGTACAGAAGGTCATACTGGACATGCTCCCACACTTAGAGAAAAAAAAGCCATGTCTGACAACAAAATACTGAAAGGTCATACAGGGCATGCTCACACACTTACAGAAATGAAGCCCATGTCTGGCAACAACAGTGGACTATACATATCTGACAACCACAGATGTTTGTGCACACACTCCTTAGTACACACCAGTCATGCTTTGCACACACATTGGATAGGAATACACACATATATCCAAGGACAACACACTATAATAGGCCAAAACTACACATACATAGATGTGTGTAAGAGAGTGACAGACAGTGACAAAGAGCCTCCCATCATGAGGACTGTCCCACCCAGCACACATCCAATTGGATAAAAACACGATGTGCAAATGTCAATCACTGCAGACATGTGCCTCAGGTATCCCTCAGCACTATAGTGTCTGTGGTGCTTGTGCTAACTGTGTAACATGACTGTACAAGTCAATAGTCATCTAGCAGTTGTATACACGTACCTGTGGAATATAAACCTGTGTGCCTGAGTGTTGTGTGTCTACTTCTAGATGAATGGGTTATGGCACTTGCACACACACTGCATTCTCCATTGCCCTACTATGGCAAGCTTGCTGATGTCTTCACCTTGAAATACACCATTGGGATGGAATAGCCCTGTAAGCTCTGTGGCGTGTGCTATAACTGAATAATGCTATTGTGTGATGTACTAATTAGGTAGGAGTTCTAATCCCAAACATGGCAAGTGTGTGTGTATTTGTCTGTGTAGGGATCCATGCTTTTGAGGCCATTCACACTCACTATAATCTCAAATGCCCTACTTTCGGGGAATGAGTCACCTAGTAATCAATATGGCATGTCCTATAACTGCATAATGCTGTAGTGTGAGGTACTAGTTAGGTAGGAGTTCTAATCCCCAACATGGCATCTGTGTGTGTGAGTGTGTTTGTCTGTGCAAGGATCAATGCTTTTGAGGCCATTTACACTCACTACAATGCCAAATGCCCTACTTTGGCAGGGCTGCTGATGTCATTCACTTTAACATACACCTTTGGGGAAGAAGTAGCTCAGTAATCATTGTGACATGTCCTATAACTGCGTAATGCTGTAGTGGGATGTACTAGTTAGGTAGGAGTTCTATTTCCAGACATGGCAACTGTAGAACTTTTGTGTGTGTGTGTGTGTGTGTGTGTGTGTGTGTGTGTGTGTGTGTGTGTGTGTGTGTGTGTGTGTGTGTGTGTGTGTGTATTTATCTGTGTAGGGAGCAATGCTTTTGAGGCCATTCACAGTCACTACAACTTTCATTGCCCTACGTTGGCAAGCTTGCTGATGTCATTCACTTTGAAATACACGTTTGGGAAAAGAGTCGACCAGTAAGCTCCTTGGTGTGTGGTATAGCTGAACAATGCTGTAGTGTGATATACTAGCTAGGTGGGAGTTATATTCCCAGACATGGCAATTGTGAAACTCTCTGTGTGTGTGTGTAGGGATCAATGTTTTTGTGGCCATTCACAGTCACTAGGCACACCTAAAAATGGAGAACATCAATGTCTGTGCAGTAACAGAGACCTTATCCAAGGCTCCTGAAATACCAGGTACGGCTCTCACCACATCTGTTGGCCACCAAACCAGGACCAAAACAATAAAGATGGAAGAGTGTCCTTATTCACCAAGGATATTCACACCACCAGGCTACTTGCCCAACAGAATGTGTCTGAAATACCCCCGGTGCAACTAACACTAGGTCAGACATCAATCCAAATTCTATAGCTTGCTACAGATCCCCCACCATGCCCCAAGATTCCCACTACAGCTTTTGAAACATACTGGGAAATATTATGATGCAACCAAACACCCTAATGGATGAATTACACTACCCTAACATTAACTGGGAAAAATACTTGTGTACCAACACGTGTGCCCAACAGTTCTTAGAAGTCATAATTCCCAATGCCCTGGATCAAGTAACCCATAGTCCCACCAGGGGCTCAAATATCCTAGTCCTGAGCATTACCAACATAGGAAATCAATGCTCCACACCTATGGTTACTCCATCGGTGGTCAGGTCTGCCCATGAGCTAATCACCCTTAACATCAACACCCCTCCCCCACACCCCAGTAAGGAAACCTCCATAACACACATCTCCAAAGCCACCGTCATGTTACACATGTCAGACATGACTAACGTCATGACACCCATACAGATGAGAACTGAAAGGACGATACATGAAGGCACTGTATGAACACATCCACTCGTGCATGGATCGTGCCATCCAATATAGAACCAAGACGCTCCCCAACAAGAAAAAGAAGCCAGTGTGGTGGCCCCTACCATAAACATACTGTAGAACAAAAGGAGGAAACTGTTGCAGAAATGGGGGAATTTCCAGGATGCAAAATACTCCATTACCAGCCACAGTAAGAAGCTGAGATCCCTCATAACATCCAACAAAGCTAGTTACGAACATAATATAGCCAAAGATGCCAAAGACAACTGCAAGCTGTTCCATAGCTATGTCAGGAATCTAAATGGCAATGCTCAGATGTGCTCTGAGCTACAACAGGATTGTATTAAATATACTGCTCCCAAGGATATTGCCAATATCCTTACAGATCGATTCAGTGCCAACTGCACCCCCCCTCCCACCCCCGAAATGCCACATTCCAACAAGGAAAGATTGCCGGATTCTGGTAATAATGGCCACATAGGTAAAAACCACACTCTCCAGAGCTAAGACAACAGCAGCCATGGGACCAGTCAACATCCTGGGCTGTGTACTATATGAGCTACAAAATGAACTGGCCCCTCACCTACCTGCCATGTGTAATCATAGCCACACCTCAGGCTTCGTGCCCACTGTGTGGTGCACAGCTACAGTTATCCCAGTCCACAAGGGGGGATCCACCCTGGATCCTGGGAACTACAGCCCCAGCAGTATGACATGCCTGATCTGCAAGGCCATGGAATGTATTATCATGGAAATTAAAACAAAGACATTGGCAACCTGCAAACACTGGACCCCAACCAGGTTGGGTTTGTGAAGGGCTGACCATGTCACCTCAACCTACCAACTGTGAATCCATCTCCAGAGATGTGGGCAAGGGTAAGGTGGGCCACACAGCCTATCCAGACCTCACCAAGGCCTTTGACACCATCCCCCAGTCTGGGATCATAGATAAATGTATCAAGCTGGCCATTAATCCTTATGTCACCCGATGAGCTGCCAACTGCTGTACTGACAGAACCCACAATGTAAATGTAGGTGACATCAACCCCAGCCCGAGACAAGTGACAGTTGGAGTACCTTAGTGTACAGTTCTGGCACCGCCCTCATTTGGTATCTACTGCTCTGAAGTATAGTCCAACAGTGAAGGACTCTGGCAAACAAAGGTCGCAGATAACTGGACACTGGGAGCCAATATTGAATTCCCACATGATGTGGATATTCTACAGAAGGGCCTTACATAAAAACATGCTTGGTGCCTGATCCATGGCCTCAAGATCAATGCCAAGAAATATATAGTTATCCCCTTTGAGAAGGGACATGTACCTTTGAAGTACCACATATTTATTTATTTATTTATTTATTTATTTATTTAAATTTGTTGACCGGGAGTGTCCGACTGGATGTAGGTCCATTTTCAGCGGAGGCCCGGGGAGAAAAGCTCCACAGTAAAATAAACAGACAGTAGTTACACTGGATTACATAGCGATTAACAATTTAACATAGCAATTACTTACAACATATTTACAGATGAAGAACATAGTACATCAGTAGACAACTAGAATCTTTATCTGTGAAGTACATAACAGACATTAACAAATGTTACAATGAGAAGTTCCTGCTGTATAATAAGTACTAGGCTTATGAGCATCTGAGTTTGCTATAATCAAGGTAGTTAGTGGAGTGGAAAGAAAGGTAGTGGTTGGATGGGGTGGATGATATTAGAGTGGGAGTTGCAAGGGCATAGCCAGCATGTTTTTAGGTGTGCTTTTAGTAAAGTTTTGAAGTGGGTGCATGATGGTACAGAGGTAATTGTGGGTGGGAGTGAGTTCCATAATTTGGCTGTGGCACAAGAGAATAGTGCTTCACCAGCAGAGTTATTGGCTTTAGTGATCTGCAAGTGATTTTTGTTGCTGGATCTTAGTGGTCTGGTGGTGCGATAGGGTTGGAGTAGATTCTGGAGGGATGGGACATTTAGTGGATGGTTTACAAGTTTGTGGGCGTGTGAGAGTTGAAGCCACTGAAGGAGGTGAGGGAATTCAAGCCAGGCCAGTTCAGCAAGTGAGAGACAGTGGTGACTACAGTAGGATGCCCCTGTGGCGAATTTGGCGATTTTGTCATAGCAGGTCTCTAGCTTGTTTAGATCACATTGCCTTAGTTTGGTATATATTGGAGAGGCATAAAGTAGGGTGGAGATAAGGTGGGAATTTGCTACTGAAATCTTTGCTGCTTTGGTGAGAAAATGCTTATTTCTGTATAACGCTCCTAGTTTTTTGTGGACTTTTTTTATGGTCATGGATATGTGAATGCCAAATTTTAGTTTATTGTCTATTTCCACTCCTAGCAATTTGGTGTGTTCAGTTGGGTATACAGTGGTGTTGTCTTTTGCTCTGATGTTAAAGTGAGAGTTGTTTTGAGTATGTTTGGTGGGTTTACGAAACAGGAACACAATCACTGTAGGTTTGAAAAGTTCTTTTAATTCTGGTACCTCGGCCTTCGCCTTCTCCTGGAATACATTTTACACAGTCAAACACCACCCTTTTTAAATCATATCTAATTGAATTATTAGTGCACCATTCCATTTACCAATTATTTAATTGCCTTCATTGTTAACACAACCATATAACTTGCATCTGAAACAACATTTTTGACTTCACTTGCTTTCATTATTTCTGACTTCATTAAATATCAAATTTATATAAACACTTTATATCTTCCATTCATTTAAATAACTAACATTTTTTTAAATAAATACTTAAATAAAAAACAATGCTATAAATTACCACATTTATAAATATTCTAATTTTTTGATTTGAGTGTATGCATCTCTCTAGTATTTTAGAGAGTGGAGAGAGAATAGCTATGGGGTGGTAATTGGTTAGTTCTGCAGAGGGTCTGCCTTTGTGGAGGGGAATTATATGTGATACTTTCCACAGTGTGGGAATGTAACTTTCTGACAGAGATCGGTTAATCAAGATGGATACTGGGTAGGCCAGAGCATCAGCTGCGATTTGTAGGTATTCACTTGGGAGGTTGTCTGCTGCTAATTTGGTGGGTTTAAGTTTATTTAAGAGTTTTTTTATGTTTGTACGTTGTTTGTTTGCACATAGGTGGTAGTACATTAAACACCTAAACTGTGATGAGAGACTTAGGGACACAGGTGGACAGTGGTCTCACCTTTGATAACCGCATCGCCACAAGAGTCAGGAAATCCATGTATGTGGCACACGTCACCACTAAGGGCTTTAAATCCAGGAAAAAGGAGGCCATTGTCCCACTGTAGTCATCTCTCTGTAGACCCAATACAGACTACAATGGCCTGTTACGTATGTACCTCAAGACATCTGCAACAACTAGAAAGGCTGCAGACATAACTCACTAAAAGAATCATAGGCCTAAACCAGATGACATATGCTGACCATCTGTAATCATCCAACTATACTCTGTCACATATTGTGTACTCAGAGGTGATCTCTGCTTCACATACCATGTCATGTCAAACCCACAGCTGTTGGACATGCTACACTTAAAGAATACCAAATCCCACAGCCACATGCTCATGGGATTCAAATCTTGTCATCACAATGAACAATACATGCTGGAGGGATGTGTTCCTGTCCCAGAGACTCCCCAGACTCTGGATTAGACTGTCCTACATGTCAAGCAGAGTGCCTCTTTGGCCCTCTTCAAAAGGAACCTGGACAATTGGATGGGAGATAGGAAATTGACCCCAGGGATCATGTCAGCTGCCCTGTTAGACAGGGGTCCAGGGAAGTAAATATTGTGGGAATACATAGTCAGGTAATTGTTATGTCTAGGC
This sequence comes from Protopterus annectens, assembly GCF_019279795.1. Classification (NCBI taxonomy): domain Eukaryota; kingdom Metazoa; phylum Chordata; order Ceratodontiformes; family Protopteridae; genus Protopterus; species Protopterus annectens. The sequence continues at coordinate 345,530,670 of NC_056741.1, read as the reverse complement.
ATGTATAGGCCCTAGGGTCGATAGCCTAGTACCAACCTATGACCTACACTTTCCATTGCCCAACCTTGGCAAGGTTGCTGATGTCATTCACTTTGAAATGCACCTTTGGGGAAAACCTAGCCCAGTAAGCTCGGTGGCATGTGCTATAGCTGTGTAATGCTGTAGTGGATGTACTAGTTAGGTAGGAGTTTTAATCCCAGACATGGCAAGTGTAAAAGTTTGTGTGTGTGTTTGTCTGTGTAGGGATCAATGCTGTTAAGGCCATTCACAGTCACTACAACTTCCATTGCCCTACTTTCACAAGCTTGCTGATGTCATTCACTTTGAAATACAGCTTTGGGGAAGGGCTAGCCCAGTAAGCTCTGTGGTGCATGCTATAACAGCGTAAGACTGCAGTGTGATTTACTAGTTAAGTAGGAGTTCTAATCCCAGACATGGCAAATGTAAAAGCTTGTGTGTGTGTTTGTCTGTGTAGGGATCAATGCTTTTGAGGCCATTCACAGTCACTACAACTTCCATTGCCTTACTTTGGCAAGCCTGTTTGAAATACAGCTTTGGAGAAGGAGTAGCCCAGTAATCTCTGTGGTGCTTGCTATTACTGCATAATGCTGTAGTGTGATGTACTAGTTATGTAGGAGTTCTAATCCCATACATAGCAACTGTGAGACTTGTTTTGTATGTGATTGTCATACGTATCCTGTGTGGAAGTAGCGGTGAGTGTGTAACAACAGGACTCATTATGGAGCTGGTTTTGCAAATTTCTTATATGGTGGGCCTATTATATGTTACAATGTCCACCTTTCAAGGATAACAGATATCAAACAGCAGAGAGGCTGGGGTAGATAATCCATGACCCTACATGTGACATCATGGCTAGGCGAACAATACAGGCAACCTTTGTATTACCCAGAGAACACTCCCCACCCATGTCTCATACACAAACACACTCGGCTAGGCAACAACCACTATGTTGATATTTCCCTGCATATTGCCCACAGATAGTAACCATGGTGTGATTGCAGTGGACTACAGAGGACATAGCACCCTGTCCCATCCCTACAATAGGCAAATCATTGCATACAGTGCTCCTTCACTATGTTCTGCACTGGACACCTGCAACAACTGTAGAGACAGCAAGTGTAACCCACAAAGGACATACCATGCCTTATACACATGCCCTGTATGGACAGATGCCACTGACACCAGGGAATACCTGTATCATGCTGTCAATGTAGGTGCAGGGTCCACCTGGTGTCCATTGCCAGTTCTCACCACATGAGGTCAGGAATGGCACATCTGATAACAATCTGTCGACACAACATGCCTCAGATACCCCAGTACACTTCTACATGTCACCGAACATGCATTTGGGATGTGTGCACATCCCCAACATCACCCATGTCATGGAATATAGAACACATACATGGCAAGCATTGCACAGCACTGGCCACCCACAATAGTAACCCAGATGAGTGGATGGTGAATACAATACCCACCTGTGTGGGCCAATCAAGACATTACACCCCTGAGCCACACTGCAGACCATTGTCATGTGGCCTGATGCCAAGGTATACCCTTTAACTAGCCTTGTACAGCCTTCTGGCACAGTCAACCACTACACACCTGTGAAACAATGCACCCATGAATGCCAGTACTGGCAAACCTGTTTGTGTGTGTGTGTGTGTGTGTGTGTGTGTGTATGTGTATGGTGTTTAATGATTTGAACACCATTCACACTCACTACACCTCCCATTGGCCTACTGCAGCATGCCTTCTGATGTCAGACACCTTGGCATACCCTTAGCCCATATATCATCCTGATAACCCCTGTGGTGCATGTGATACCTGCATATTACTGTAATGTGGCAAACTAGCTATTTAGGAAGTCTAATCCTGACCCTACCAACTGTGATAATGTGTGTGAGTCCCTGAGAGAGCGTGACTGTGTCGACCTGGACACCTGTTCATGTGGACAGGCACGTGTACTACACCTACCTTATCCCTCCTTTATCACTGTTGCTGATGTCACTCACCATCAAATATACCTTTGGACAGCTTCCCAGCATGTAATCTCTGTGGCACATGCAATATCTGCATAGACATGTGATAGCAATACATAGTCAGGCAGGGGTTTGAAACCCTGTTCTGGTAAGTGTGTAACACAAACATGCTTCGAGTTTTACTCTCCCACCCCCTCCCATACCTCTCAACCTGGAAACATCAAAAATCTGGACAAGGCCCATGAAAAATAGGTACAAATCTGTATGCTGTTTAACATAATATTTGCATACATACTTATGTAACCCCGCCCCCTCCGCTGGAATTGTGGGATACCAACTTTCAAATGCAAATTGCAAACTGAAGAACAGACAACCAAAATATGGCACCAAAGTCCCCCCTGCAGCCATTCCAATGTCCCATTACCTGGCTATTTCATCCCATTTACCATAAACACCAATGTGTGCATACTGCTTTACTTCTACAATGATTTGGATTTTATTTTTACACTATATAGCACAATGCACAAACATCAATAGATCTCTGTTAAACAAAGAAAGCAATACTGTCTCAGAATGAAAATAGAGTTGGCATTAAAACTTCTCTGCTCTTGAAACTCACATTCATTAAAATAGCACTGAAATCTACACCACATCCAAAGAAAATGCATCTGGCCAGTGGTGGATAAAGATTACCTTTGTGCTGTTTTCAAATCATTATCCCCTTGCACACACCAAGAAACATACGTGTTCTTTGATACACCTTCCTGACTTTAGTAAATTATATTCCTTGTATAATACAGCACTCTTCTTATACAGAGAGAGCACATTTTATATTTATTGTTTGAACATTTTTTCAGTAGGCAATAAAACAAAACGCATGAATCAGTAATGACAAAACTGCCCAATTCAGAACATTTCCATCATAAAAGTCTACTTCCACACACAACCACATACACACACACACACAATATATATATATATATATATATATATATATATATATATATATATAGATATATATATATATATATATATAAATAGAACAACATTAGTGTAAGGCATAGGCATTTTGCACAGCTTCTTGCACTCATTTTCAATTTAATTTTTTAGGGGGGGGGGCAAAAGGCCAAAAACCAGGGACACATTTTAAACATTGCTTGTATAATTTTGGAAAGTTGCTAGAATAAAATGTTGTGTTACCACCATGCATTTCACTGGCAAGTTTTGAACCCAGACGCTGTGCACTTCAGTCAGAGCAACATAACATTATGCCAAATAAGCAACTTGTTTCCTGAAGGATAGGAAGACTGAAACTTAAATGGCTATCATTTAGTGAATTTAGTTCTCACTCTCACCATAGTTTTTAACCTCTTAGCACTCAAAACCTAGACAAGCCAATAATGGGGGAATACAGCCCCATTAGGGACACATTTCAAATAGTAATTTTATAAACTTAGAACATTATATTCCTTGTATAATAAGTAATGACAAAACTGCCCAATTCAAAACATTTCCATCATAAAAGTCTACACACACACACACACACACACACACACACACACACACACACACACACACACTCCCACACTCACACTCACTCTGAACATACCAACTGCAAGGATGCACAAACATGAAAAAGGGAGAGATCTCCCAAAAGAAGGGAATCACTGCTGGCACACACTCAAAAACACACTGGCAGTATTTTCTATGGAAAACAGCAACTGTGGAGTTCAAAGACTACTGCTGAGCAAAGCTGAATTGTTCCTCATAGAGTCTGATCTTGAAGAGTAGTAGAAAAGCCACCTTTATTCTCATTGCTTGGCAGGGCAGGATCTGGTTTGCCCACAAACCTCACAGTGTACAGGAGATGAAAGGATGAATGATTTAACTGCTATTTATACCTTTGTTCTTGTTTTATTAATCATTTATGTTGGATACATGTTTTACAGCTTTTGCTACATGGAAAAGTACTGACTGCTAGGAGCTTTTCTCACAGGATCTACTCTAAAACTAGTCTTGACTATTACTGAAAAACAAAATCGGCAAACTAACAGATTCATTCATGTAAATTCTTCTAGCTGGAGAAGCTTTTGAAACCAGTAGCACTAATGCTTCTTTTTTACTACACATTTCTTAATGGGACACCTTGCAAATCTCATTCATGGTGCAGTCTAAATGCATGCCTCTTACTCCTGTATAATTGTTATCATAATGATGTAATAGTATTGCTCCCATTAGCTCACACAGAAAAACGTCAGAAGAAATGCTACCATGCACTAGACTACAAATAATGTCTTGCGCCATGACTTCCTGTTCTCTGATAATTTGCTAAATTTTCCCATGCAGAATATGGAGTTAAATTCAATAAATAGGAAAATAGTAACTTACTGTCCAGAGTGGTTTGCATCTCAGCCTTTTTGTTGGCAGCATGGTACCAGGTGACCAGTAAATCATCCATCTTATCAATGCTTTCCAGCTTTTGCAAGTACTCCAGCATATCCCCTCTGGTCTCACACACACACATACACACACACACACACACACACACACACACACACACACACACACACACACACACACACACACACAGAATATTGTCAGCTTTCATAACTCACTTTCTCTCTCCGATCGCTCACACACACACTCTTCACCTTTCAAACCTGCATTCACTCACTTTCTCTCTCCAATCGCTCACACACATACTCTTCACCTTTCAAACCTGCATTCACTCATTTTCTCTCTCCGATCGCTCACACACACACACACTCTTCACCTTTCAAACCTGCATTCACTCACTTTCTCTCTCCGATCGCTCACACACACACACACACACACACACTCTTCACCTTTTAAACCTGCATTCACTCTCACTTTCTCTCTCCGATCGCTCACACACTCTTCACCTTTCAAACCTGCATTCATTCACTTTCTCTCTCCGATCGCCCACACACACACACACACACACACACACACACACACACACACACTCTTCACCTTTCAAACCTCACTTTCTCTCTCCGATAGCTCACACACACACACACTCTTCACCTTTCAAACCTCACTTTCTCTCTCCGATAGCTCACACACACACACACTCTTCACCTTTCAAATTCAGTGAATTGTTCTATAGGACACAAGCCAAACAGCAAACTAACAGATGGAAAAGTGTTAAATAGAAGCTGAGCACAAGATTAAGTTAAAAAAAGAAGCAATTTCTAAATATTTGCTCAAATCAGCAGATGCTTTAAAAGTATAGCAGATAATAAGCTTCTACTTTAGTTACAAATGTTGCATGAAAACTAAATATCATCAAGATAAAGTTCTTCTGAACTGCATAACAGGGACTGTAAACAGTTATAAAACAACCCACCAAGTCTAAGATGCAAGCTCACCAATAAAGTCATCATAAGTAATTAGAACAAAAATTCAACATATCTAGCTTAATAAGACCAACAAATCTGGAAGCAAACAAACTAACCTTAAATGAAGCTATCGTTGTAGGTCGGACTAACTTTCTTCCTCTTCCCTCTCTCTTCTTCATGAATTTATTTTAAATGATATATTCCAGTTAAATGTCATAGATAAAATCTACCAATCCAATTCACATCTGAAATACACCAGTCTGTCTGATGTTTCAAATAAAAGTTCAAATGAAGAATTGTAAGCAGCTATAAAGCAATTGAGCAAATCAAATGTCTAGTAACAAATTCCAAGCAAGAAGTTAACTCAAAAGTCAACAAATTAGATTTCTAAGATTAGGAAATTCAGACAACAAACGTATTTCATTTGAAGCTGATGTTATAGGTCGTCCCAAAGTTTCTTCCTTGTACCACACTGCCCCCTCAAATCCTTTGCTTCCAAATGTAGATTATACTGTCACTTCATGTACTATGAAGTTAATACCACTTCTCTCAGAGACCAGTTAAATGACTGCAGAGTAAACTAACATTAAAAATGAAATATTTGACTAGAAGTGTAAAGGTCAGACAAGCCTCTTTCACCAGACCAGAACAATAACATTAACACCGTCTCTTCTATAACATATGGCATTTCACACTCAAGTCAAGCACAAACTACCCCACCATGGCACCAACCACATAATGACACACTCAACTGCAAATGATTTCCAGTGTGGAAGCATTAAGCAATAAATACAACTTAGAAGGTATTAGATGAGACTGTGGTATTACAGAAGCAGTAATGTGGTGTAATATTATATGTTTGACTGACAATATATGTTTTATTTTGGGAGATATGGTGTAGTAACCGTTTCAATCAAATCTGCATTCACTCACTTTCTCTCCTGATCGCTCACACACACACACACTCTTCACCTTTCAGACCTGCATTCACTCACTTTCTTTCTATGATCGCTCACACACACACATACACACTTTTCACCTTTCAAACCTGCATTCACTCACTTTCTCTCTCCGATCGCTCACACACACACACTCTTCACCTTTCAAACCTGCATTCACTCACTTTCTCTCTCTGATCGCTCACACACTCTTTACCTTTCAAACCTGCATTCACTCACTTTATCTCTCCGATCGCTCAAACACACATACTCTTCACCTTTCAAACCTGCATTCACTCACTTTCTCTCTCCGATCGCATACACACACATACACATTTCAGATACCTTGAAGCAAAGCAAGCTGTGCGGCAACTCCCGTTCTGCCTGGAAAACTCTGCAGTTTTATGGTAGAAGTCCGTTGAGCTTAAATCCAAAACGGCAGTCCCAGTATTCAGACGCGCTCCCGCACGTCCCTTGAACTTAATTCCGACAGGCTGACAGAACTGGCGTCATCGCGCACATGATGACATCAGCTCCAAAAGCGTGAAAAATGAAAAAGTCTAAAAAAAATAGATGAAAAATCGGAAATGAAGGGGTGCCACTCGGGAACCGTGGCACCTCATTATTGGGACCCCAAAACTCGGTAAAAAACGAGTAAATTAAGGACGGTTGGGAGGTCTGCCCCCTCCCTGTCTTACTTTGTCTCTATCTGTCTCTCTCACTCCCTCTCTGGTGGATGTGGAGAAGTACATCTGCTTTGCTTAGGCAGCAGCTTGTGTTTTGTAAGTGATGGTCATGATCAGCTGATGGCCTCTGCATGAATTGCAGTCCCCCAGTAGCTGATTGCATGTGGAACAGCTGTGGTAACATTCCCATAGCCAATTGCATGGAAACACACTCCTATAACTAGGAACATCATGTTGGTGTTGGCCCTTTTCATTCAGTGTGAGCAGGACTTCATGTCGGTGTTTGGCAAACAGCATCACAGATGGTAGTGGGATATATGGGATATACCTCTAACAACATACACTGTGGAGACAGGCAAGCAAACAGAAGGGGGATGTTCCAGACATGACTACAGAATGTAAGTGTTGCTCTTCTGCATTTGGAGTAATGTTGGATTGCCAGGGCTTGTGTGGATATGGCTGGTCTACATGATTTAATACCTGTCATGACAGTGTTATGTGTTTGAGGAAACTCCCACCCATAGGGTTTTCTGCAGACTGGCCAGTGTTTGGAGTCTTATGTTTCTTGTGTTACTCACAGATCACCTATCTTAGAACTGCAGAAGCATAGTCTGAGGATTGCAGTCAGTACATGGTGACAGTCATGAGAGTTACTGACTTCATATCCCTCATAAGACATATGTCACAACAAACCCTGTTACAACAGTAAATGTATGAGGTTATCACAGCAACATGCCAATACTGGCCCAGTGTTTTTGCCTCCAGCCACAAGTCTGTCAACCTTTGTACATATGTCATGCAGTAAGAGGTGCATATGTTCTGTACACCATTATTTGACATCATACCTGATAACAAGCCAGATATCAGACTGCTAGACATGTTATGTATAGTAGGGGTTATATTTGAGAACATAACCTGGGTATTCTGTGGTTGTGTGTGCAGTAGTGAAGTCTGTGTACGTATGGTGATCGTCGACAGTATTTGTATTGCGAAAACATACCTTGGCTTGTGTACAGACTGTGGTAGATGTCATTGTTCTTGGTCCTGTTCTATCTGATGTTACATGTTCATCCAGTGTATGGTACCCTATCAGCTCACATGTTTGTAGGGCCAAACAGACACATGTCCCATACCACAGACAGGCATCGGACCACACTGTGTCATGGCCCAGTATATGTAAGGTTAGTGTGTGAGTGGTGCATATGAGATGGTGTTGATCAGACAGTCCATATAGCGTGATATTAAGCTTGCTTACCATATGTGGCTGTGGCTGTGTTCACATTGGTTGTGGGTATGCACTTTCACACAGGGGATCCTGCTTGACACTGAGCTGCCTTCATTTGTGTTAACAGTAACAGGTTTTTGGTGTTATTTCTACAGTTTTGGGTGGACACAGTTTCATGCTTGGCTCCCTTTATTCCACAAGATGGAGCAACTATTGGCACAATACATGGACGTAACACAACGCCTCATTCGAGCTATGCAGGACAAAGGGTTCAAATTACCTGCGACGGAGAACAGATCTTTAACTGAGATGCAGGCAGAACTTTTTACTCTGCATTCTACACTGGGTACTAGCCCGGTAGTTCCGTCGGCTAATAATGGTTCAGCGGCTAGTGCAGATGGGGGGTTAAATCAAGGTAATACACAGATAGTTAATCCACCCTCCAACACCGCAGTGAATGCTAGAGATGGCAATACTGAAGTTACAGCTGTTACGAAGCAAGGGAACATTAACACATGGTTGGCGGCTCCGGTTTTAATCAGCAGAATGGTTACAGGCAACAGCACCAACATAGGCTCTTTAAACAAACAGCTCATTGAACTTGAGAAAACCTTGAAGCTGTTTAAATCGCTTCAAATGGACAATGTTTTCTTGGAGAGATCTATCGAGTTACAACAGGTACCCAAAGGATTAAGGGTTTTTAAGCTGCCGATAGGTTTCGAGGAAGGAAACCAGTTTTTTGAAGATCTGACAAGTCTATTTAATAGAACAGGTATGGATCTTATGAGACTTATCATTCGTAATAACAATGCTAAATTAGTTACATTAAGGGAACAGCTTTTGGTGTTAAACACAAGCATAAACCAATGATTTACTTTTTGATTTCAACAAGTTTTGTTATGAGAATATTTTAAAAGACATGGATAATTTTGTGAATAAGGGGCTTGAAATTAAAAACAACAAGCTCCTGCATGATACTAATGAATATGCTGACAACAGAGCTTATGTACATTTTAAAGCCTTTAAGAATAGAAGGCAAATGGTAGGAAATGATAGAACTGATACTCACAACACACCCTTAACAGAAACTATTAGGAGGGAACCTAATATGACCCATGCTAGGGTTAATAATAGAGATGAGGAAGAAGTTTTTTTTAGAACAGCAACCTCTCAGGCGGTCCGACCAGATTCGCGACTGGTATCAGGGCCAAAAACACCAGCAGGATCACTATGAGGGATCAGGGAGTCACCGGTTCAATCAAAGGGACCCCACAACATCCTATATGGCAACACGACACAGCAACAGATAGATAAAGAATTTGATTTTGCTGGGCACCCTAATGATACCTGGGACAACATTCATATACAAACTTTTACTGGTTGCCCAGGGCAGGGTGATATGGTTTCCTCTGTTGAACAATTTTTTGACTATATGCATGACAATGATTCAACACTTATACCATCAGATTTTAGTGGTAACAAAGATATAGTAGATTTTAACACCATGTCTGATATTGATGAAACACGTTTGCTAAAACAATCTTGTTTTGTAATAGAAAATGGTGTGTTTTCTATTTACAATTATACTGGAAATGACCTTACATCCAGTCATATTACATTGTTAAAGAAAGGGTTCACGTTTATCCCTAAATTTAAATATGATATAGGCAAAATCTTGATTAACTTTAGACTGTATATTAGATTGTTGAATTTGAAAATGTTTTTTGCCAACAACACTAGTCCCAGGACAGATGATGGATTATTAACATTAAAAAGAACAAGTACTTTTATACCCCCGCAAAATCCCATGATACATCTTTTTGAAATTTTATGTGAAACACAAATACGTAGATGTGTTAAGAAGGAGATCATTGCACATGACAATTTGACCTCAGCAGAAAGATTCTGTTTAAAGGAATTAATCTCCACTGATAAATATAGGGTAATGAAACCAGATAAGGATGGCAGGGTAGTGGTTATGTCCTATACGGACTATTTCAGCAAAATAACATTTATGCTAATTGATAACAACACATATGAAAAGGTTTCTAAGTATAAGGTGTATAGGGCATAAACCAAACTGGACTGGCAGTTACATGAATTTTTGATGGATGGTGTATTAAACAAAGAAGAGTATGATTATTTGATGGTTGAGATACAGACTACACTATCAATCTTTGGTATTCAAAATTATAACTGTGCAACTTAATAGAATGTTATTGCAATGAGTCTCTCTGTATTTTGAATGTTTCTGATGTTACTCTATGTATTTTTTGTTCTTTTTGAATGTGGAGCTTTTCTCCCCGGGTCTCTGCTGAAAAAGGATATGTATCCAGTCAGACCAACCCGGTAAACAAATGTAAAATAAAATAAAATAAATAAATATTCCCAAAATTCACAAAGACGCGAATGATCCACCTTTTAGGCCCATAGTTTCAGCCAAAGGTTCCAAAACAGAAGCCATGGCCTCATATGTGGATTTTCACTGCAAGGGTATTCTGAGCCAGTTACCCCACATTCTTAGAGACTCCTGGCACTGCCTTGATGTTGTGAGACACTCATCTGACATTAACTGATACAATTATGGTCACAATAGATGCTATTAATTTATTTTCTGTTATACCACATGCCGTAGGATTAGAAATGTTTGAAGCAAGTTTATCCAGAGTTGGAAACATGCATACAGTTATACATAAGCTTACAGTGGAACTTACAGAAATGGTTTTAAACAACAATTTTATTTTTCTTGATGGAGAGTACTACAAACAGAGTACAGGGATGGCTATGGGTGCTAGATGTGCCCGTATATATGCTAATTTGGTCTTAGCATTTTGGGAAACACAGTTCCTTTTCACTTCTGTTTATTGGTCCAAAATAGCACTATATTTACGATACCTGGATAACATACTCATTTTTTGGAAAGGGAACAAAGAAGAAATCCAGGAATTTGTTGAGTTTTTAGGCACTACCACCACCTTTTTGAAATTTACTAGTACGATTTATGATAATGGATGTGAATATCTTGACATATTATTCTATATAAAAGAGGATAGAATTGATTCCAACATATTCCGAAAGAAGACCTATTCAAATTCATTCCTGCACTATGATAGTTGCCATCCCCAATTTCAAAAAAAGAACTTGGTGACAGGGCAGATGGTTAGACTACCTAGAATAGTGAGTGATGACAGGTTATTTCTAGATGAAATTGAAAAACTAATTAATATGTTTTGTAATAGGGGTTATCCTCAGGAACTATTGTACAACATTAAAAAAGAGGTGATGGTTAAAAGAAATCAAATATACAAACACACTATTAAACTTGGAATAAATAGTGCTACATCAAACAATGAAAAGAGAAAGAAAAGGGATGCGTTGATACTTCCATTTAAAGAAACAGCATCTAAACTTTCTAATATAGTTCAGGAGACATGGCTTAGCGTTTTTAAGAACAAAACAGAACTCACGGATATTATTGGTAGTTACCCCAAGCTAACATATAGTAGGGGTATGCACTTGAAGCAATTATTAGAGACAGGTACCGATAAGAATGTACACAAAATGTCAAAAATGAGTAAATGTGGCCTATGTAGTACTTGCAAGTTTATAAATGATGGACTCTATGTAGTAGCTCAGAACTATGGGAGAACTATTAGATGTCCTGGTTATTGCAACTGCAATAACAAAACGGTGGTCTATATAGCGACATGTACAAGTTGCCCCACATATTATGTAGGGAAGACCATCAGGAAACTTAGGGAACGATTATTGTAACACATAAGGGACATTAAGAACAAAAAAACAGTGAGTTCATTATATACACACAGCCAGAAATGTAATCAATTCAAGAGATTTTATTTTTTGTGATTGATAGAATTCCAAATAACAAAAAAGGGGGTGATGACACAAATTTATTGGAAGCCAAAGAATGTTTATGGCAATTGAGATTGGATGCCACCAACCCACCAGGAATCAATGACCACATCTCCATTTCTAACATATTAAAACACAAATCCTATTGTATATGATTTATTTGATACATCTGCTATGCTGTGTTTTTCATGTATATATATATATATATATATATATCTATATATATATATATATATATATATATATATATACACATGTTTTCAAGCTTAATGTTTTATAAGGTTTTATCAACAGATCAATTGATTGTTCAATAACTGTTATTTTATGTATATTATATTTATGAAGAAATTATATATTTTATACTTTAAATTTAAAATTATATTATATATTAAATATTATCATACACAGCATGACAAAGTCATTGTTAATGTATATAGATTAACTAGTCCAACTACAACATCTTTTTTATTCTATTGTATTTTAAATAAGAACAAAGTGAAGTTTAATTAATTTGTTTAATTACATTAATTAATTGGAGTCATTTATTGGTTGCTGCATTAGGGCGTTGTGTTTCTTACAGTATATTAGGAAGTTGCATTTCATGTCTATTGTACTCTGAAGATGCCCACTGTGGTTATGGGTGAAAGTGCTTAGTACATTTGATTGGATTTTTATCTTTTTCTTTTAGTTTGAATAAACGGGATGCTGCTTGACACTGTGCTGCCTTCATTTGTGTTAATTTTCACACAGGTGTCTGTTACTCTGTGGTGTGACATGCTTGTAGAGCCGGCTATATTTGCAGGTACATGTGTATTCCCCCATAAGAAATGTAGGCCAGTGTTGTGGCAGTCTGCCTGTAGTTTGCACAGTTCTTTGTTACATGCCTAGCAGCTTAGTGTAATTACCCAATGTGATGTTATGTCCAGATAATTGTCAGATATACTGCTGCCTGGCCACCATAACTGTTGTGTATTTCTGACAAAGCAGTGGGATGCTGTACAGATATATGTCACTAACTAGTGGGTAGTATGTGGCCATGTGACCTCTGCACCACCAGTTAATATGTGTCAGGACAGACTGGAGTGTGTGAATGCATAAACTGTGTGGACATATGTAGTACAGTATTTATGTGATATGCCCATGTACATGGTGGTTAACATCCACATTGTCAGGCTTGGTCCACATGTCTCACACTAAGAGGATCTGTATATACCTCTGGACTGACTGGAGTGTGCCAAACTGTCCATATTTATTGGTCATATCTCTGCTGTAGTCCACAGGATCATTATTGTGATATCAGTGGTACTGTACTATGATGACCTTAGGACGTCTGTCAGTAACTGATGGCAAACATGTCAATAGCAGTTGTGACTTCCCACACACAACATGTCTGTTAAGACAACCCCTGTTACAGTAGCAACAGTCTACATGTATACCTGCAATAAATACATGATATCCCCTTGCAATAAAAGGTTGAGACTGTTGTTGCTGAGGTATGACTCCACTCCATGTTCTGGACATATGGTATATATATATATATATATATATATATATATATATATATATATATATACATATATACATATACATATATATATATATATATATATATATATATATATATATATACATATATACATACATATAGATATAGATAACCATATATCTATATAGACATATGCACATATACATATCTACATACATATATGGATATATATATATATATATATATATATATATATATATATATATATATATATACATGTACATGCATACATATATATATATATATATATATATATATATATATATATATATACTGCATGCATATATATATATATATATATATATATATATACACACATATATGCACATGTATATATGTCTACACATATACAGATATATATATATGCACATATAGTTATAGATATCAATATATATATATATATATATATATATATATATATATATATATATACAGAGAGATCTATATATGGCCATATATATAATGTACTATACAGATGTGCATAAATACATATATATGCCTATATATATGTATGTACATATAGACATATATCTACATATGTATATGTATATATCCATACCTTTTTTATATATCCATACCCTTGTCATGTGTAAACATTACTGTTTTGTATACCTTACCAGATGTATCACACCATATGTATCTGATATGTGCATATTTAGATATAACAACATATGAGATGCAACAGTAATATCACTAACAAGTACTACACAATTGTAGAAGTCACAGCAATTGTTCAATAATATTCAATATGTGTACTGACAGATGTATTGGAAAAACAACAGCTCTTTTCACTGTTGTCACGGCGTAGTGGTTAACTTTTTTGACTATTGTGTGCAGGGCCCTGGGTTCAAGCCCTGCAAGGGCTGTTTATTTTGTTGCTGGGCAGAACAAGGGCTGTTGGATATAGAGTTTTTAAACCAGTTTTGAGCAGCTTTAAGCACATTTGTGCAGGTTTGCGTGAAGCTAAGCGGTGCTAATGTATGGTTAAACGTACGGGCTCCTACACCAGGTTGGCTTCGCTTACCAGTGCGCAAATGTGCTTAGCTGTTATATTGCAGCAATGTTGACACCTGCTAAGCATGGCTCAGCCCTGGTAACCAGTGCTCACATCTCGGTCTGATAACATAGCAGGGTAATTATGTAATGCCATATACATAACATGCATCTATGTGCTGACTTTACAGTAGCAAGAGGTGTGAGTCTCCTGTCTGGGACACTTGACTATATATGGCTTGCGCAACACTCTTATCCATGTGAATGTATTACATACAAGGGTATTATCCCAGGTTATATGCAGTCACACTGGCATGTAGTGTATCATTACGTTACGACTGTTGACAGTGCTTTCCCAAGCAAGAGTAGATTGCTAATTGTAGTACTGGAAACAAACACCCCTGCATGCATAGATGGACTCTGAGTCCTTACTGTCATGTGCCTGGTGTGTGAGCTGTGTCACATTATATATTTCCTACTGGATAATGATCTAACATGTGGAAAATAACTGTTGACTTCTGTCTGTATAGCACATGTCAGTGAGGGCTACTATCATGTAGTATTGGCAAACCTATCTGTGTCAGACGTCTATCTGTCAACACAGTCATCCTACGGCAGTGCTAGTTGGTGAGCTGATGTCTGTCAGCCCCTGTACAGATGTGCAGATGTCAGGTGTCCATCTTGGATACATACAGGCAATCTATGGTTGAATGACACTGACATGTCTGCCCAGCTGTGTTATAAATGGCACAGACAGGACTCAACACCCTGTACGCACCACATGCCATGGATACCTCAACTACACTACCACAGTCAACAGAGCATGCTTGGGTACAGGTCTCCAAGATGAACACAAACCATGTTATGTAATACATGTTGTATACATGTCAACTGGAACACCTCTGCAGGAGGCACCCAGAGGATTGGCTGATGCATGTTACTTTCACCCTGAGAGTCACCACAGTGGTGTCTCTAGATAGATGGCCTGCTGGCACATGGCAGGTGGCATGATACCACTGTACCCACATCCCCTACACTTCCCATCTCTCCATGGTCAATAGCCAGGTACACACCTATGAACACCTGCACAGATGCACCCCAGTACTGACAAATGTGTATGTGTGCATTACTGAGAATATCAGTGTCTGTTTGTTAATAGACCTGAAGTTGGGAATACCCTGAGACCCTTTGCACCCATCGCACCACCCATTGCCATAGTTAGATATGGCTGCTGCTGTACTGAACATTACATGTACCTTGTTATGCTCCTGTCCCTACGTGCAGTACCAGCACAACACTGTTGAACAAATGGGTTGATAGGCATGGGATACCCACTGAGTTTTGGCAAGTGTGTGAATGTGTGCATGTGTGCATATATCTAGGGTACAGCATTCCGAGGCCACATACTCCTATTACAATATGCATTGCTACACAGTATTAGGGATAGTGATGTTGCTGCCCATAGGAGAGGCATAACAATGCATCATGCTACTATGCCTGTGACATGTGCATTAGATGCATATCCCTGTAGTAGCACTCTTGGGATGGACAAAGGGTTGTATTGCAGTCCTGGTCAATGTGTGATGGTGGGTATGTCAGAGTGTCATCATGGGTTCCAGTGCATACAATATTCACAGTGGGGTGTGGGTACTGGGTATACTGTCACTACATCATGCTACCCCCGCTACATGTCCCATGTACTATTGTATGGTGACCACTGTCACCATCAACCATACAGGTAACTGATAACTCTATCAAGCCCAGTTATATTTGTGCTGTGTGCAATCTACCTGTAACACATTGGACACACTGACAAGATAGTTAGCACTGATAGGCCCAGGTCTCTCGGATGTGTGTCTGACTGCTATTTGTTTGTCATTGTGTATATGATGGTATGTCACACTATGTATTGTCCATATACAACCATTACATCCCCCATTACCATACTGTACATGCCTGGGGATGTTCTGCATGTAACATGTAACCTGGAACACACCTCATCCTAAAAGCTGTGTGGTGTGTGCAATTAAAGCCACACACATGAGTAGCACTACATACCTAGGTAGGGTCTAGTCCCAGTGTTGCCAAGTAAGAGTGTTCTTGTATGTAGAGGGATCTACTCCAGGTTGCAGAATATACATGTCCCAGGGGGTCATCTGTCCAAGAACTGCGTGGCATATGCTAACATATCACAGGTATTATCCTGGGGACATACATTCCATCACAACTACTGTTAGCTGTGTAAATGGCCTCTTCCTTACTGTATACATGTGCAGCGATACTGGGGTTGGTATATATAGCTGGGTGTGGCTGTTGTGGACACAGCCAACATCATTGTGGTTACTGTTTAGTGTATCCCCCTGTGTAGCTGGCCGTAATATTGTACAGTTCATGTTAACAGGTTATGTATTTGTCTATCACACTATCTGTGGTTCTACAGAACCACTCACTCTCCAAAGGGTAGGGGTGTGCCACCCACAGCAGCACACATATGTTTACCATGTTGAGGAATGCACTACATTGGGAAAAGGGACATATACCCTGCCATTACCATCATCAATGACATTAAACTAGCAGACTGCTTATTCCACACTGTGTTGTTCTACGTAGTCTGGTTTGGTGGAATTACATAAGCTACAATGGGTTCCTTGCACAGGTACATACATCCATGTGTACAGTATTCTCTGTGTAGTGCATCAACACCTAAGCCTCTGTGTGTGTTATACACAAACATGTGGTGTGTACCACTCAGTACAACTACCACTGTCTACTGTAGAAGGGCTGCTAACAGCAGCCACCATGCACTCACCTGTATACACCACACCCAGACCTATTGGCCAGGTGGCACAGGCAGTAACTGTTATACAGACCTGTGACGTGTTCACCTCTACCCAGGATATGGCACATCCAAGGTGTCACCACAGTGCCATACCCATTGTGAGATATGAGGGCAGACCATCCTCCTGCTGACACATGGACACCTACAACATAAACTGATAACATTATGGAGACCACAATCACTCAGTGTTACTAACAGCTATAGTGCATCATGGCTGGACAGCTACACTACCTGACATGTAAGCATTAAACATTACTGCTGACAATATGTTACACAGTAGGACATTGGTACACTGTAGTACAGTCACCGTATGCATCAGAACCATATTAGCCTGTCCCTGCATCGATGTTATGGATGAAAGGGATGTGGGCACAGGTATCATCATATGGACAGGGTGTGTTGCTGGTTTGCCAGAGACCTAGACTGTGCCATACGTTTGACACCATGTGTGTGAGTGAGGGGGTTTAATTACTGATATGGCCATGGTGATGTGGTGTGTGTAGGTATGGGGTTGCCATGTGGCTGCCCTATACAGGTGTTTGTTCAACAGCTGCAGACCATACCTAGCAGGCTGTGCAGTTCACCGCCTCCAGCCACGGACACAAGAACTGTGCCTGCCAGGGGTTCCATGGGCAGGTCCAGGTACAAGCCTTGATATGCTACTTTCCCCTGATGATGACATATGTCCGTTGGAACCAGGTCCCTCCTGGGACTGGCCAGGGCCACATGCACGTGGCCTGCTGTGGTGTGGTGTGGACAGCATCCCCCTGCAGTGCTGCAGCTGGTATTACCACTATGGGAGAGGGCTTGGTTTCCGTGCATGTCCACATCGACTTCCAGATGTTGCTTTTGCTGGCTTATGTCCATGTGGCCATTGCACCACTCCCACCACATACTCTAGCATGGACAATCCACGGTCGAGGATGCCCACCATCTCACCCCACCATCTATCCATTACCTCTGTATAATAACAGAGGGCACCTGCAAGATCACGGATGTTGTCACTTACAGCAGAAAAGGCAGCCCTCTGCAGCCTCAGACCTTGTCTTGTGTACCATTCCATACGTGCTTGTACCTCCATGACAGCCTGAAACATGTGCCTGGTGGAACCATATGTGGCACTTCTGCCAGGGGCATGATGGCCAGCGGCCCTCCCATGAGCACCCCTGTACATCTGCCTATGTGGTACCCTGCCGGACATCTGGCTATGGCTGCTGTGTCCAGACACTGCAGCCATAGATACCACACTGTCTTGTGCACTGCCACCAACTGCCAACTGTTCCTCTGCTATTGCCACTGTTGGTGAGGTATGTATAGGCACTGTGACTGTGTGTAGGGATGGGGTGGATAACAGGGGGATGTCAAACGATGCCGCAGTTTCAGCCTCTGACAACCCTGCCTGTGTCTCAACACACCTATCATCATTTTCAGTGTCCGTATGGACGCCAACATCAGACTGCATGCAGGAGGGACCCTGGCCCACCTTGCCACCTTTGAGGGGAAAGCAAGAAATGCACTTTAAGACCTATACATCATTGCTTAACAGTACTCACACACACACACACACACACACACACACACACACACGCACACACACACACTGAGATTCCAGCATAGTACCTACCTATCCCTGAGTTTACAGACTGTCCTATGTTTATTAACTTAAGTTCCCCATCCTGCATCACACTTGGGAACTTACACTCATTAATACCAATCATTAACATATCATTCTTCTAATTGCCTAGACAATTGATCACAAACCATGACCTGCTACTCCATTACCTCCTTGACTTGACTGGAGTCGGTTTTACAAGGACTCACTGCTGTCATTCAGTGTTCACCCTGGGTATGTCCAGACATCGTGAGCATGGCCCCCATATGTTAGAGGCTACTACAGTCACTCAATAATGTCACGCACTGGAGTGTCATATGTAACTATTGCTCAGTAGATGAAAGATCTGTTGCACAAATAACTTATTATGTGGACAACAGTAATATTTGGATACACTCACTGGTGTTGTCTAGTAATTCCCCAATGCATCTGTAGTGCTGCATGCATGGGTATTCTTTCACCTTTCTGCTGCTACTGTAGTGTTGTTATATGCATTGTATAGCACCAGTGTTACAGCATTTGTGTGTACATACTAGTTTAACATGGAATGCAGTCTGTTTGCATAGCTCTCAACTGTGGGCCTATCCACATGATGGCCAGTGGTGTGCCTGTTATGTTTTGTCTGTCCACCACACAGGTCTTGTGGCAGATATATCACTGGCATTGTGTGCATTGAGTGATATCAGTACATGGCTACATCCATTTGTGTTTCTGACTTCATATTCCTGACTAAGGGTATGTTGCAGACTATCCTGCAACACCAGCAACTTTCTCAGTGTATAACAACACTATTTCACATATGGGCCTGTGTTCTGGCCTCTAGCTATATACCAGGCTTTGTCCATATGACATGCACTAAGGGGCTGTTATGTAGATGCCTATGATTGTGTCGTGATGTCATTTCTGCCATCATTCCAGTGCTGTTGTGGTCCCCACACATATTGTGGGGTAGGGTCCATATATATGTGGGCTTCAGATGCACAAAACATGTGCGCCCTTCTGCAGTCCAGAGGTCAGTGTATGTAACAGTGTTATATGCCCCTGTAAGTCAGTCTATGGGGGAGTTGTATGCACCATACATAACCTAGGCTGTTACAACATGTGAAGGACATTGGTAGTAAGCCACCTTAAGGTATATGGCTGTACATTACCATACATTTCATCTTGGGAACATTGGTGGCCTAGTGCTTACTGTCATACAGACTGTTCTGTTTGTCACTGTGATTGTGATGTTTTCAGTTAAGCATTGTTATGTAACAGATACATCCTCATTGTGGCAACTTAATTCATTTCCCCCTAGGGGTTGAGTACAGAGTGCAATATGAGGCTGCTGAACTATACATCTGCATTACTTACTGTTGATTGATTGTTATCCTCTGGCCCAGTCTTTCTTTACTGTTGTACTACTGGAAGGCCTTGGACAGCAACATACGTTATGCTTTCGGATTACTGTATAAAATGATCTGCTTGAGAGTCGCATTACTCAATTAGTATGTATTTCAAAGACCAAACAGCTATATCACATGGCATATACAACTGTAATAGTAAACAAATAAACATTTCTTATGTATGCAAACCTGAGTGTGGTGTAATATCCTTTGACTTCTCTGTGGGTATATGTTTCATGAAAAAATTGACTTTTGTATGAGTGAATCATACACTATCCATTTTAAAAGGTGGCAACTGTAGGAATACTGGATGTTCAATATGCTGTGCACCCACTTCATATGTATCTTCCTATACATATCTATGTATGTGTATGTGTATGTGTATTTACATATATATCTGTATATATATATATATATATATATATATATATATATATATATATACATGTATATATATATATATATATATATATATATATATATGTATCTGTATATGTGTGTGTGTGTGTGTATGCATCTTTGGGATGTTTATTGCTTCCCCATTGTACATTCCCTATGGTAGCCAGACTGTACTGCATGATATGTTATTGATACCATCCTGACATCATACAGGTGGGATGGATTACTAACTTCTTGTGGCTAAGTTCTGTAGGGTCCTGGGTATGGGACTTGCAAGTGTTGGTATTGTGTTGCAGGGCAGATCTGTTTGGCTGTGGGGGAGGGGGTGATATTAATACTTACAAGAGGTACTTAGCTTGGGACCCTCACCCCCATTAATAGTACCTTTGGTCATATATGTATTTATATATATATATATATATATATATATATATATATATATAGCAAACACACCACAAAGCACTCAGCCAACAGAGCTCGGTTCCTACAAAGTACAAAATAAAAGTATAACATCCAAGCATAAGCGTACACGTAGGAACCCAATGGCACTGCTCTTCACGATCCAGTTATTAATGAATTCCAACCACAATAGTAACGAAAGTTGATAAACACGTTAAAACCAACTTTAAGAAAAATAAATTTATTAAGAACAGAGTTAGCGCTTTCACCCGAAGGCTTCTTCAGACTTATAAAAACAGGCACCATAATCCATATTTAAATACCCACTCTAAGCAATTCATTGGTCAACGTCATTTTCATTCATGTGACAACTTATAAAAAGCACTCGCGCTACATTTACAATTTAAACTAAACTCTTAAAGTGTTCTTAAATAACTTAATATATCATATAATAAATACAAATACTTTAGCAAACCACTAACACAAAATTCAAAATATTATACAATCTAATGTGCAAAACAAATATTTACACACATAAAACCTTATTATAAATTGACAGTATGGTGTAACCTAATGGGAAGGTACCACATCTTTACTTATAATCTATCCGATTACAACTATTTTATTATCTGTACAGACTAAAACATCTACATAGTTAACATAGAGAATAATACATGATACGGTGGACAGACCGCCATAAATTATATGGCTACGATGGCATCTTATATGTTATCACCTAGCATGAAAAAAACTCACTAATGCAAAAACTTAAAAACATGCCTTATAGAATAATCATAGTGTTGTTCCTTACTCAAAACATATGCTATTGGCGTCTAAGCCTTGACCTACAATAGAGTAAATAGACCTATAAATTAGCACATCCAAGCTCCAACATATAAGAAATTGATAGTAGTACAGCCCCTTTACTACTAACAATCACCTTTTGGGTCTGCTGACCCTTTTTCTTTTCAACACCGGCTTAACTTGTATCTTATCATTAAGACCTGGTGGTTTATCAGCTTTGCACCTAATAATCCATTTGAGCTCACACTCTAATGTATAATTGACCAGATCTCACCCTCTCTTACTAGCATATATTTCTTGTATCACACAAAACTTAAAGGCATGTGTGGAACCTAATGTATTACAATGTTTAGCTAAAGCATTGTTCCCCAAGCCCAACCTTATGTGATATATGTTTTCCCTTATACGCTCCCTTAGGGACCTATTTGTCTTCCTATATAGAATGATGTACATACTGTACATCTTGCCAAATATATCACATTGGTGCTGGAACAACTTGTTCCTGTATGGAACGTAAACTCATGCTGGGTCACTGGATGAACAAAACTCAGCCTTATATCTATGAAACTACATTGGTTACAGCTACCACACGGTGATGTAGTATAACCATTTACATTACTTCTATTGCGGTACCTCACCATCTTAGGTTTACATAGAAGGCTCTTAAGATTTGGTTTATTCTTAAACACAACTTTAGGTACTGGGCCTACTATCTTCACTATATCATTATCTAGTAATAACACATCCCAATGGTTCTTCATAGATTCCCTAATGAAATCCGCATCCTTAGTAAAATACATAGGGATTCTAACCTCTTGTGTTTGTGAACGTGGATGTGAGTCATTCATGTTATATGGTTCCGAGAAGTATGGCTTGGCTCTATCGTGTCTCATGTCATTAACTTCCATTACCATACGTTCAAATATATCAGGCTCATACCCCTTTGTATAAAACTATCTCTTAACCGACACAATTCCTTCATATAACCTTCATTAGTTGGATTAAGCCTGGAGGCCCTCATGATTTGCCCTTTCATTACTTTGTCAAAAACGTGTTTTGGGTGCATACTGTGCCTATGAAGCGATGTATGGACATATTGAGAAGCCCACTTCCGAGTCTATAGATATTAACATCGAGATACGAGATCTCATCTAAAGAATATTTTAAGGTAAACTTCAAAAAATTGGTAGAACTATTCATGAACTCATCAAATGTCAATAAACTATCCACATCACCCAACCAAATTAGAAAGAGGTCGTCTACAAACCTCCTATAGAGGCCTACATGCCCACAGTAGCCTTCAGATTGAAACAGGCACCTGTCTTCCCAACTAGCCATCACTAGGTTGGCGTAGCTATTGGCACAAGATGTGCCCATAGCTACGCCATCTCTCTGCAAAAACAACTCATCATCGAACATAAAGACATTACTATACAGTACCGTCTCCAACAACAAAGCTAACATGTCTATCTTCTCAGGGCTATAATTAGATTTAGAACGAAGGTATTGTTGCACACTGGATATACCTTGTTCATTCGCTATTACAGTAAATAAACTGACCACATCCAAAGTCACTAAAAAGTAATGATGTTGTTCATCCACCCGTTTTGTGTACTCATATAAATCTAATAAGAACTGCTTACTATCTTTCAAAATGACTGGATTAGCATCTACTATGGGGAGAAGATAATGCTCTAAATATATCGATAAAGGTTCGATGATCCAACCCTGTCCAGCAACAATGGGGCGCATGGGGGGTTTCTGTAATGACTTATGGATCTTAGGGAGCCCTTGTATTATGGGTATAAGGGGATTATCAACTTTAAAATAGTTATATAGTTCCACATTTATAATCTGACTTAATAAAAGGTCATCCAGCATATCATACAGCTGGAACACCTTCTCAGTCACTTCCTGCATTCCAACTCTATCATAAAACCGTGCTTCACTCAATAATTCTTTCATACTATCATTATAGTCAGTTAAATCCATCAAAACAATGGGCCCGCCTTTATCTGCCAGTCTTATAACTACCATTTCATCATTGCTGAGTTCTTTCAAGGCTTTCCTTTGTTGATAATTTAAGTTATTTCTGCATTTGACCTTCTCATTACCTTCAAAATATTTATATATATATCATTCTCCACCAATTTAGAGAAGGTATCAACTAGCGGATGTAGTTGTGGAACGTATACACTATTCGGGTGAAACCTCATTACATTATTCACCATCCCACTATCACCAAAATCCAACTTCACTTGTATATTCCTAACAAACAACTTGTTGTCAATGACAGAATCCACTAAATTACTTCTATGAGTGGGGATAAAACTAAGACCCTTTTCAAGTACTTGTATCTCATAGGGAGTAAGTACCTTGTGTGACAAATTCACAATCAACGATTTACCGTTCTCTCCCACATTTTCTTCAGGGTGGGCCCCTGATGTTCTTCTCCTGAACCTTTCCTCTTGTGTCTGCCCCTGCTGGCAGATCTCTGCCGCCCTGTGTATGAGGTCTGAGCTATAGGGAAAGGGGTATTAACTTTAATCCCTGTATTACTATTAAGAATAGGTGAAGCATTTGTATTAACATTAGTATTAGGCGTCTTCCTTCTAACCACCTCCACTACTTCTGGTTCAGATGTAATTGTATTACTACATGTGTTAACATTGGATGTAGTACACATATTAGAACTATTAGTTGTTAAAGTAGTAGAGCTAGCTATGATGTCCCTGTTACCTGAGACATCCCTGATTACATTTCCATTGTCCTTGACCACATTCCCCGTACTAGTACTATTAACTCTATTATTGGTATTAACAGAAAAGTTATGTGGTGCACTCATTCCATTCCCTGAAACACCATACTGTCTAGGCCAAGTAAAAACATTACAATTATTAA
Organism: Protopterus annectens; assembly: GCF_019279795.1. NCBI lineage: Eukaryota > Metazoa > Chordata > Ceratodontiformes > Protopteridae > Protopterus > Protopterus annectens. Next base: position 345,505,705 of record NC_056741.1, on the reverse strand, counting down.
AATCCCTCATATCACGTAAAGTTTTATTTTCTTCTGTTCCAGAAGACGCTTTTCATAAAGCAGTACATTGTCTAACACTCTTTCAAGTTTCACCTCAACAGAGTCAGCTAAATATTTCAATTTAATGTCATCAAACATTTCATTCACTTTAGATCTCAGCGCCTCTTCTTCCGGCATGAAAAAGTCAATTAAAAGTCTCATGTAACTGAAACTAAGTTCAAGGTTAAGTCTTTGCCATTTATACAGCAGTTCAGGTTCTATATTGGGAAGACAAATAGGTCCCTAAGGGAGCGTATAAGGGAACACATATATCACATAAGGTTGGGCTTGGGGAACAATGCTTTAGCTAAACATTGTAATACATTAGGTTCCACACATGCCTTTAAGTTTTGTGTGATACAAGAAATATATGCTAGTAAGAGAGGGGGATATCTGGTCAACTATACATTAGAGTGTGAGCTCAAATGGATTATTAGGTGCAAAGCTGATAAACCACCAGGTCTTAATGATAAGATACAAGTTAAGCCGGTGTTGAAAAGAAAAAGGGTCAGCAGACCCAAAAGGTGATTGTTAGTAGTAAAGGGGCTGTACTACTATCAATTTCTTATATGTTGGAGCTTGGATGTGCTAATTTATAAGTCTATTTACTCTATTGTAGGTCAAGGCTTAGACGCCAATAGCATATGTTTTGAGTAAGGAACAACACTATGATTATTCTATAAGGCAAGTTTTTGCATTAGTGAGTTTTTTTCATGCTAGGTGATAACATATAAGATGCCATCGTAGCCATATAATTTATGGCGGTCTGTCCACCTTATCATGTATTATTCTCTATGTTAACTATGTAGATGTTTTAGTCTGTACAGATAATAAAATAGTTGTAATCGGATAGATTATAAGTAAAGATGTGGTACCTTCCCATTAGGTTACACCATACTGTCAATTTATAATAAGGTTTTATGTGTGTAAATATTTGTTTTGCACATTAGATTGTATAATATTTTGAATTTTGTGTTAGTGGTTTGCTAAAGTATTTGTATTTATTATATGATATATTAAGTTAAGAACACTTTAAGAGTTTAGTTTAAATTGTAAATGTAGCGCGAGTGCTTTTTATAAGTTGTCACATGAATGAAAATGACGTTGACCAATGAATTGCTTAGAGTGGGTATTTAAATATGGATTATGGTGCCTGTTTTTATAAGTCTGAAGAAGCCTTCGGGTGAAAGCGCTAACTCTATTCTTAATAAATTTATTTTTCTTAAAGTTGGTTTTAACGTGTTTATCAACTTTCGTTACTATTGTGGTTGGAATTCATTAATAACTGGATCGTGAAGAGCAGTGCCATTGGGTTCCTACGTGTACGCTTATGCTTGGATCTTATACTTTTAATTTGTACTTCGTAGGAACCGAGCACTGCTGGCTGAGTGCTTTGTGGTGTGTTTGCTTTATATATTTCTTATTGCACCAGCCTAAGAGGATGGCCGAGAGTACGCAACAGAATATAGAACTACCTTACGTACCTACTACATCATGCGTAACCTACCGAAGGACCGAAAGGTTTCAAGTTTGTGTGACTGGAAAAGATAATTTGCTAATGGACTACGAGCCAATTTTGGAACCAGGCGAGGAGGTCGAGAATGGCGAGAGTTTGTTGAACCTGACGGAAGACTTGAACCAACTCGAAATTGAACTGCTGAAGCTTAAGAAGCTTCAACTTCAACGCCAACATTTTGAGGCGTGTTTAGCAAAGAAAATAGTTCCAAGAGGTTTAAGGATTCTAAAGATGCCAACGTCAGGTAACAAATTTCCTGAACTGCTGTATAAATGGCAAAGACTTAACCTTGAACTTAGTTTCAGTTACATGAGACTTTTAATTGACTTTTTCATGCCGGAAGAAGAGGCGCTGAGATCTAAAGTGAATGAAATGTTTGATAACATTAAATTTAAATATTTAGCTGACTCTGTTGAGGTGAAACTTGAAAGAGTGTTAGACAATGTACTGCTTTTTGAAAAGCGTCTTCTGGAACAGAAGAAAAGTAAAATTTTACGTGATATGAGGGATTTTAATAATTGTAATGTTTTTACTTGGCCTAGACAGTATGGTGTTTCAGGGAATGGAATGAGTGCACCACATAACTTTTCTGTTAATACCAATAATAGAGTTAATAGTACTAGTACGGGGAATGTGGTCAAGGACAATGGAAATGTAATCAGTGATGTCTCGGGTAACAGTGACATCATAGCTAGCTCTACTACTTTAACAACTAATAGTTCTAATATGTGTACTACATCCAATGTTAACACATGTAGTAATACAATTACATCTGAACCAGTAGTGGAGGTGGTTAGAAGGAAGACGCCTAATACTAATGTTAATACAAATGCTTCACCTATCCTTAATAGGAATACAGGGATTAAGGTTAATACCCCTTTCCCTATAGCTCAGACCTCATACACAGGGCGGCAGAGATCTGCCAGCAGGGGTAGACACAAGAGGAAAGGTTCAGGAGAAGAAGATCAGGGGCCCACCCTGAAGAAAATGTGGGAGAGAACGGTAAATCGTTGATTGTGAATTTGTCACACAAGGTACTTACTCCCTATGAGATACAAGTACTTGAAAAGGGTCTTAGTTTTATCCCTACTCATAGAACTAATTTGGTGGATTCTATCATTGACAACAAGTTGTTTGTTAGGAATATACAACTGAAGTTGGATTTTGGTGATAGTGGGATGGTGAATAATGTAATGAGGTTTCACCCGAATAGTGTATACGTTCCACAACTACATCCTCTAGTTGATACCTTCTCTAAATTGGTGGAGAATGATATATATAAATATTTTGAAGGTAATGAGAAGGTCAAATGCAGAAATAACTTAAATTATCAACAAAGGAAAGCCTTGAAAGTACTCAGCAATGATGAAATGGTAGTTATAAGACCGGCAGATAAAGGCGGGCCCATTGTTTTGATGGATTTACCTGACTATAATGATAGTATGAAAGAATTATTGAGTGAAGCACGGTTTTATGATAGAGTTGGAATGCAGGAAGTGACTGAGAAGGTGTTCCAGCTGTATGATATCCTGGATGACCTTTTAGTAAGTCAAATTATAAATGTGGAACTATTTAACTATTTTAAAGTTGATAATCCCCTTATACCCATAATACAAGGGCTCCCTAAGATCCATAAGTCATTACAGAAACCCCCCATGCGCCCCATTGTTGCTGGACAGGGTTGGATCACCGAACCTTTATCGATATATTTAGAGCATTATCTTCGCCCCGTAGTAGATGCTAATCCAGTCATTTTGAAAGATAGTAAGCAGTTCTTATTAGATTTATATGAGTACACAAAACGGGTGGATGAACAACATCATTACTTTTTCGTGACTTTGGATGTGGTCAGTTTATTTACTGTAATACCGAATGAACAAGGTATATCCAGTGTGCAACAATACCTTCATTCTAAATCTAATTATAGCCCTGAGAAGATAGACATGTTAGCTTTGTTGTTGGAGATGGTACTGTATAGTAATGTCTTTATGTTCGATGATGAGTTGTTTATGCAGAGAGATGGTGTAGCTATGGGCACATCTTGTGCCAATAGCTACGCCAATCTAGTGATGGCTAGTTGGGAAGACAGGTGCCTGTTTCAATCTGAAGGCTACTGTGGGCATGTAGGCCTCTATAGGAGGTTTGTAGATGACCTCTTTCTAATTTGGTTGGGTGATGTGGATAGTTTATTGACATTTGTTGAGTTCATGAACAGTTCTACCAATTTTTTGAAGTTTACCTTAAAATATTCTTTACATGAGATCTCGTATCTCGATGTTAATATCTATAGACTCGGAAGTGGGCTTCTCAATACATCCATACATCGTAAACTGTGCCATAGAAACACTCTTCTTCATAGGCACAGTATGCACCCAAAACACGTTTTTGACAATGTAATGAAAGGGCAAATCATGAGGGCCTCCAGGCTTAATCCAACTAATGAAGGTTATATGAAGGAATTGTGTCAGTTAAGAGATAGTTTTATACAAAGGGGATATGAGCCTGATATATTTGAACGTATGGTAACGGAAGTTAACGACATGAGACACGATAGAGTCAAGCCATACTTCTCGGAACCATATAACATGAATGACTCACATCCACATTCACAAACACAAGAGGTTAGAATCCCTATGTATTTTACTAAGTATGCGGAGTTCATTACGGAATCTATGAAGAACCATTGGGATGTGTTATTACTAGATAATGATATAGGGAAGATAGTAGGCCCAGTACCTAAAGTTGTGTTTAAGAATAAACCAAATCTTAAGAGCCTTCTATGTAAACCTAAGATGGTGAGGTACCCCAATAGAAGTAATGTAAATGGTTATACTACATAACCGTGTGGTAGCTGTAACCAATGTAGGTTCATAGATATAAGGCTGAGTTTTGTTCATCCAGTGACCCAGCATGAGTTTACGTTCCATACAGGAACAAGTTGTTCCAGCACCAATGTGATATATTTGGCAAGATGTACAGTATGTACATCATTCTATATTGGAAAGACAAATAGGTCCCTAAGGGAGCGTATAAGGGAACACATATATCACATAAGGTTGGGCTCGGGGAACAATGCTTTAGCTAAACATTGTAATACATTAGGTTCCACACATGCCTTTAAGTTTTGTGTGATACAAGAAATATATGCTAGTAAGAGAGGGCGAGATCTGGTCAATTATACATTAGAGTGTGAGCTCAAATGGATTATTAGGTGCAAAGCTGATAAACCACCAGGTCTTAATGATAAGATACAAGTTAAGCTGGTGTTGAAAAGAAAAAGGGTCAGCAGACCCAAAAGGTGATTGTTAGTAGTAAAGGGGCTGTACTACTATCAATTTCTTATATGTTGGAGCTTGGATGTGCTAATTTATAGGTCTATTTACTCTATTGTAGGTCAAGGTTTAGACGCCAATAGCATATGTTTTGAGTAAGGAACAACACTATGATTATTCTATAAGGCATGTTTTTAAGTTTTTGCATTAGTGAGTTTTTTTCATGCTAGGTGATAACATATAAGATGCCATCGTAGCCATATAATTTATGGCGGTCTGTCCACCGTATCATGTATTATTCTCTATGTTAACTATGTAGATGTTTTAGTCTGTACAGATAATAAAATAGTTGTAATCGGATAGATTATAAGTAAAGATGTGGTACCTTCCCATTAGGTTACACCATACTGTCAATTTATAATAAGGTTTTATGTGTGTAAATATTTGTTTTGCACATTAGATTGTATAATATTTTGAATTTTGTGTTAGTGGTTTGCTAAAGTATTTGTATTTATTATATGATATATTAAGTTATTTAAGAACACTTTAAGAGTTTAATTTAAATTGTAAATGTAGCGTGAGTGCTTTTTATAAGTTGTCACATGAATGAAAATGAAGTTGACCAATGAATTGCTTAGAGTGGGTATTTAAATATGGATTATGGTGCCTGTTTTTATAAGTCTGAAGAAGCCTTCGGGTGAAAGCGCTAACTCTGATCTTAATAAATTTATTTTTCTTAAAGTTGGTTTTAACATGTTTATCAACTTTCGTTACTATTGTGGTTGGAATTCATTAATAACTGGATCTTGAAGAGCAGTGCCATTGGGTTCCTACGTGTACGCTTATGCTTGGATCTTATATATATTTATATATATATATATATATATATATATATATATATATATATATATATATATATATATATATATATGTATAATATATACACACACACACACACACACACACACACACACACATACATCTACATGTATAAATACATTCCCTGTACTGTTGAATGCCTGTGCTGGATGATATGTTTGTGAAAACATCAGACCTATTTATATCTGACATGGCTTAGTGGGAAATCTCTTTGGCTATGGTGTGCAAGTCCAAGGGTTCAAGCCTTGCATAGGCTGTCTATTTTGTTGCTGGGCAGAACAAGGGCTGTTAGATACAGAGTGATTAAGGCACTTTTAAGCAAGTTGTAAGGGGGTTTGTGCTGGTTTGCACAAAGGTAAGCACTGCTATCTTCCAGTTACAGTTCTTTATACTCAGCTAAATTGCTTAACCTGTGTAGGCATTGCGTATCCCCTGTGAAAACAAGCTTAACCCGCTTACTGATGCTTAAATGTGCTTACTCCCGCTTACCCCTGCACTAATTTCTTTAAAAGAAATGAAAAAGGGTTAATAAGAAAGTGGTGAAAAAGAGGCACAAAGTGGCAAAGACAGTAGGGAAAATAGCTAGGGATGTGCAGGACGGGTGTAGGGAAGGTCCATAGCTGCCCATTCCTTCTACAGCAACAGCTATGCATATACACTGATTTGGAGGTAGATTTGGACACTCATACCCCTGAGAGAGGAGTGAGGACACCAATAATATGTTTTGAAGCCAATAAGACCGGATTACATATGTCCAGTGGACACATGTGCAAAATGGACAGCTATGTACAGGGCAAGATTTTTTGGGTGAACAGATTGCCCCTTTTTTAAGGTGAGAGTGGGATGTTGGGGAGGGATAGTAGATATATTTGGGGAGGTAGGTTGGGTAGGATAACAGAGAAGACAGACAAGACAGCATACAGGGGTGGTATATGACACATGTGGGGGGTAAACACCTTGGATTGGTAGGGGTGTTTGGAAGTAGGAAGCCCATGAGCCCCCTAATGGAAACAGTGGGACTGAGGTCCCCAACCATGGGCAGTCACCACTGCACCTTCACAGCCCCGAATGTGGCTGTGCTAGGGGCTGTTTAGAAGGGGTAGGCTGACCCTCTAGTTGCACCATGCGGCCCTCAAGCTGGCGTAGCAGATCTCTAAACTCCCTGTGGAGCTCAGTATGCACCAGACCCCAGACTTGGCGATGGGTGACAGTATCCTGTCAATGCCTGCTCCCAGGGTGGGGGGCAAGCCCCATCCCCTGAAGCAGCTCCACCCGAAGGTGGTGCAGGACTGTTGGACAAGGAGGTCCTGGGGTAAGCCCCAGACGTGCTGGTGCCGGGTGCCACGGCCAGATGAGGTGGGAGAGGTTGGTCCGCTGGACCGGGCTTCCCAAATGTGCTATGGTGTTTCAATTTTACAACAGATGTGGGTTAATAATAGTCAACACATTCCAGGATTAGGTATAACAGCATGCGTAGATATTCACATTAACCTGAAACACCAGATATGGAACAGTTCCACAGCGAGCAGAACACATGCATATATGGAACCACAGTGGCCATTACAACAGCATGCAGTCACATTGATGGCACAATGCCATCAATGTGGGAGTATTTCAACATGTCACATGCATAGAACAAATTTCAATATTTATCAAACAATAGGACATATGTCCCAACAGTAGATTTAATAGTGTACATACCAATTGAGTTGTGCATTTAGTTTATTGTTGCAGATATGGTGGGGGAGAGAAAGATGCCAATTAACAACTTGTATATCCCTGTAATTCTCATTACTTTTCTTAGTCAGTGCTGTGATCTATACCTTACAGGTATTGTTACACTACCCCTATGGCCTTAGTTTGGACAGTGGTATGGATGTAAACAACTATATACATGAACTGAGTTTTACCTGCAGTATACACCTCTTACCTGGTATACCTGTGGAGGTATTGTTTGTTAACACTACCTGACTGTTTCTATGCATATTCCCAGATTCCAAGTTGATATTATGCACGTACCTGTCCATCTCTTATTGCACACACTTTGGGCATGTCTTGACAACATGCAGGTGAAACCTTGACATATTTTGACTATTGCCCTCATAAACTTTGGTGAGTTGTACAATGACAAGTTTGTTTTCATAGACATTTTCTAAATATTTACAGGCCTGACAGTCAGTTATATGACATTAAATGCTGTCTACATGTCAGAGATTTGCACACTGATATGCCAGGGGGACAGGGTAACAGCCAGCAGATATGGGCCAATTAACTGGACATTCAGGACAAATCTGTACAGTTGAGGAGTATGATGTATGGGGTATGATTCTGCATACAGCTTACTACCACTCCCAGGTTTCGAATCATGGCTGTGTGTACTAAAAATACAACAGTTCACATCTCAGTTGAGTGTGCTATTTGGATTATGTTGTCTATCTTCATGCTGTTTTCTGTCTAAGTCTCTCTCAGTTATACAATATGACCTCTTGTGATTACAACAGTCATGTACAGACATTCCTAAACATTTTATTTATGTAGCACAGTGTGGGTAACAGTGCTTAATACAACAGTACTATTAAGAGATTGCAACACTACATTACCATATGATACCAGAGTAAACACAAGCAGTCCAGCAGTTAAACCATTATTGTCAGGCTGTTAACCTTTTATTTACATACAACCTATATGAGACTCTTCCAGCCATATTGTCTGGTGTATTCAGTACATGCCATACACAATACAGGTTTTATATTGGCAATTAACTTTCTACTACTTTTAGATTTATTTCTTATGACAGTACATGCAAGAGTATTACTAACCTACCTCACGACGCAACCTCTGCAGTCTACCGGCATGGGCTTCCTGGTTCACAGCCCTCTCGTCTGCCGCTGTCAAAGACATAAGAGGAATATTTAGCCATACGTATCCATAATATACATGAGCTGGCCTTTATTAAACAGGTAGTAGTCTGATACTTACACATGGCTGGGACATCACCCATCCACCTAGCCTCTTGGATCCACTGATCCAAGAGCTCCCTCTTTCTCCGTTTCAGGTCAGCATAGTGATGCCTGACCTGCTCACCAGTTTGAGGTATGCCAGTGGCACTGGTGAGGTCATGGGTGAGACGGTCCCAGGCTTCCGCTTTATATTGGAAACCCAGGTACTGGCCCTGCAGCAGTCTCTGGTCATGGTCTTTAACAAGGAGTCCTACCATGACTTTAGACTCCTGGATGCCCCAGTGCAGCAACTGGAAGCACACTCCTTCTCCCACACTGGTCATAGTGCCTACAGGAGGAAGCTGCAACCAGTTATGAGATGTATTCCCACCTGTTGGGCTTAAATAGGGCCAATTTCCTGCACTTTGCCGTGATTGGATGGTTTTGAAAATGCTAAGCTATGGACAAACCTGCTTACCTAAGATTGACATTGCTTAAAGGGTATACCAGTGGGCAAACTGATTTAGATGGCCTACACATTGCTTAAACCTAATAAGCAGGCCTATGGAATGCTTAACATTGCTGAATTTTTAATTTGCATACTATTTGCTGTTTGCCATTGATTTATTATACATTACATGTTATACATGTGTTTGGTATCCATGATTCATGTGTACATACATTGTATGGGGTCCTTGTGTTCATTAGGGGATTTCAACACTTTATTACAATGACACCTCACATCTGGACTTAATGGAGTACTCCAGTTCACATGTTTATGTTATGTAGTAGGTTATACAACATAAAACTGTATATAGATTCCTTTGACATGTAAATTGTGTTTTGCTACAGTGAGGAACTGTTTGGGGATACCTCAATTTTATGTACTGTTGTGATGGCGTACTGGTTGACTACTGTGACTATAATGTACAGGGTGCTGGGTTCAAGTCCTGCAAGCGTTGTTTATTTTGTTTCTGGACAGAACAGCGGCTGTTGGATACAGAGTGATTAAGGCACTTTTAAGCAATTGTAACCGGGTTTGCGCGATGGTAAGCAATGCTAACTTCCAGTTAAATCTGCTTGCAGAGGGTTAGCTTCAATATTGCTTAACTTGTGTGCGCTTTGCTTACCCCCATGTAAACAGGCATAAACCTGCTTACTGCTGCTTAAATATGCTTACTCCTGCTTACTACTGCTTAATAGTGCTTACTCCCGCTTGCCCCCGCACTAATTTAGACAGACATGTAACATGGTTCTTGGGAAGGTGGTGGATTTGGACACTCTATGGATTTATCATTCATTACACATTATACATTTGATTTGTATCCCTGATTCATGCCTAAATATACTGTATGGGGCACTTATGTTTATCTGTGGATTTTACAACATTATTACAATGACACCTCACATCTGCATTTAATACAGCACTCCAGTTCAAACATATATGTTATTTAGTAGGTTATACAACAAAAAATATTGATCATAAAGTGATTTGACATGGAAAATGGAATGTACTGGAGTGAGACTTGAACTGGGAATGACTGCTCCTAAAGTGAATGCTCTGACCACTACACTATTGCAGTACTGCTTCATTTGCATGTATCTTGACATTTATCTTCTTGTGCCATTTAAGCTACAGTATATGTAGCTAAGCAATGGACAAACCCATGCACCTACAGTTAAATGTAATCTGTTTGATAAAAAAAAATTGTTTATATTATTATATTTTAAATATTGCTCTTATAAACTTAGGAGGGGTGTTGCTAAGGGTATGCAACCCCCTATGAGCAGTCTCACTCATTGTAATAGCTAAACTGCAGTTCTTGACTGTGAGGTCATGTATATTGTGAGAGTTCTGCTCTCAGACACGCCCCTGAACTTGTTCACACTCTGTGTCCATTTAGGAGCTCAGACAGCGCCCCTTCATTACTATGCATGGCACGCTGCCGTGCTGCTCCTAAATGGTCACTTCCGTGCAGGAATAAGCTATTCCTGCACGGAAGTTTACTGAATCCAGGTGTGTGGGGGGGGGGCAGCAAACAGTGAATTTTTAATTTTCTTTTTATCTTCAGATTTGTAGTACCAAAATTGCTTCCTGTAGGTTAACATTCCCATTTTCTGGCAAATTGTCGTGTATGTTTTGGATGTCGATAAACATAAATGTTGATCAAAGCACACAGAATCAGTATATATGTATATATATATATATATATATATATATATATATATATATATATATATATATGTATACATATACATATATATATATATATATATATATATATATATATAAGCGTATCTATTTCACTCTTTCATACAGACACAGACAGCTGGACATATACACAACATATTTGTGTATGTATGCAGCTACCACTCAGATACAGCTACCATTCAGTTGGTGAAGAAGTGATCTCATTAAGTGCAGCTTTCTCTGCATGATTCACCATTCAACTAAGTGATTGCTTTTTGCTATCTTTCACATATAGGTTGCAGACTATAGAATATATATGTTGATGATTCACGTTGCTCATGGTTGTATGATCATGGAGTTAGTATATACAAGCTAGTGGATATGAGGTTCATATCCTCTGAAATAAAAACATTTGGTTTCTGGTGTTGCTCTAGTTTAATGTATGAGTTTTCTGTTCATTTTGCAAACATAAATTGCATGTTTACATGTTGACATTTGTATTTATGTTAGTCTGATAGTATATACACAAACACACACTCTGGATACAGTAACTTCCCCTTCTGGCTCACATGAAACCCTTGTGCTTCTGTTCATTTATCATGTTTGCACACAATTTGTTTGGTGTTGCTATATGTATTTACCAAGATGAGCAGCTGAAAAAAAGTCAGGATATGCCTGTGGTGAAGACTTTTCAAGTTATTTATGGGCAATGACAAAATTAAAAATATATACAGGTAAAACATTCAGTGCTCTTCTGTTAGGAAATACTACTTAAAATTTTATTTATACATAATAAATTGTGAGATGTATGTTTAACAGTACTCTCAACTTCCTTTCCATCACTATATCACAAGTCACTTTACAGTTATGTAAAAAAAGACAATCCCCAGAATTCAGCAAGCTCTGCACAGCGTGCAGGTATAGTGGAAGAGCTGCTGCAGCCAATATGGCTGCCGTGTGATCCAGGAATAAGCTCCCGGGATGTGCACGAGCATTTCTGCACTATTCCTGCACGGACACAGCCCGTGTATGCTAATTACCTCATTTTCTGGTGAAAACCATGTAAATAACATGAATTAGTTTTCCAGGAAGCAGGCAGACGTCTGTGCAGGAATAGTGTAGACTGCAGAAATGCATTCAGCCAGCAGCTGAATACATTTCTGCAAACTACAAAACAGAGGCATGACAGCTCATAAGAACACATGTATTAGAAGGGTTAGGCATGTCAAAGGCCAAATATATGGTCATAGGCATGAAAATTAGTTTCAAAATTATAAACATTTACTTTTTATTTGTTGGCCAGTTTCAGCCGTTTAAGCACAGGGCAGCAGTGTGTAAACAGGATCGGCCCGGAAAAAAAAAAAGCTGGAAATAAGCTTTTAAACCAAAATCAGAATTCTGCCATAATAGTCAATGTCATGCATAACACAATAAGACCATGGAATAGTGATTGCTAAGGGGGAAGGCTGAGTGTCGGATTTGTAACTATGCATTAGCAGTCAGTCCTATGCAAATGAGGGCAATGATACTGAATCACAGATTTCCCCTCAGTGCTAGCTTTCACCCAACCATGTAGGTGCATTAAGACCACGGTGAAAGCCTAAGAGCTAGATGACTTCATAAGGGGGTGTGTCATGCATGTTGTAAGCTTACTGGAGGCCCTGTGACCTGTGTTTGCGTTTAGATAAGCACAGCTAAGGCAGGGGGTGTGTCTAAGGCTATATTGTCTTCCACTAAGAAATGCAGAGTGTGATCGTGTCCAGGGAGGGCCAGTTTCTGCTAAATGGTGTTTACATTGCCGAAACGGGTGTGAGCGGCATGCACCGAGTTTTAAAAAAAAAAAAAACAGGAAATAGCATCTCTGTTCACATCTGAGCACTGGGTTTGCGTGACATGCCTCAGGGCTTAAACAGGAAGGCAATGGGAAGGGAAAATAGCAGTAGGAAGATAATCAAGGAGAACTAGCATAGCTGGCAGGTGAAATGTATCAGAACCAGCCAGTTACACAGGCAGCAGCTGAGCCCAGCCCAGCACACTACTATAAACTATGCAAACACCTTTCCCTCTGGTTTTTCCCCACAAACTCTACACCACCGGTGTACACAAACGGTGAAATTTTACCTAACAAAAGCAACAAAATGATAGGGGCTGCTTTTGCTGTCATGAATCAACATGTGGAAGAGGCTGAGGGTGGTGAGGATGACAATGCTGATGACCAACCCACAGTGAGGAGAAGGAGAAGAGTGTACAGATAGAGGGTAACCTGCCAGGGGATACATGAGCTAGAGATAGTGGAGCACTATAGGGTGGGCAGGGACCTCCTACAGAAAATTGTTGAGCTGTGCTGGCCATGTCTCACACACAGAACCAAAAGAGTGGAACCCATCCCAGTGGATACCAAGGTATGTGTAGGCTTAAGAATACGTGCCACAGGTACATTCCAAAGGCCAGCTGGGGATATCATGGGGATCTCACAGGCATCATCATCCAGGGTACTCCACCAATTCCTGGATGCCATGTCAGCACATGCTGCTAAGCACATATATTTCCAAAACACACGTGAGGTGTTGACCAACAATATGCATCTCTTCCACCAAATAGCAGAACATCCTGACGTAGTGGGTGCTATAGACTGCACACACATACACATCAAAACACCACTCAGTGAGTAGGGTAGAGTCTGCATGAACCGCAAGGGCTTTCCCTCCATCAACTGCCAGGTCATGTGTGATGCCCAGGGCATTATAAGGAATGTGTATGCTGGCAGCCCTGTAAGCTATCACAACTCCCACATCTGGCATATGATGCAGCTGTACCAGAGATTTGCCAATGGGGATATCCCATATGGCCACCTAGTGGGGGATGCTGGTTATGAACTGGAGCCATGGCTGATGACACCCATCAGAAATGCACACACACCTGAACAAGAACTCCATAATGAGGCATAAGCACAGATCAGAATCATAATAGAGCATGTGTTTGGGATGCTCAAGCCACGGTTCCAGTGCCTGGACATATCTGGTGGAGCCTTGCAATACTCACTAGCTACATGTACCCAAATTGTCATTGTATGTGCCATGCTACACAATATGATCCTGCAGAAACAGCTGCAGCAGGAACAACATGGGGCAGGGCCACACGGCCCCCCACAATTGCCAAGGCCAGCACAGGCACAGAGTGACTCTGAGGAGGAACAACCTGAGCCTGCCTCTGTAGTCAAAAGGAGGCTTGCCCAGTATGCCAGGTCTTGGCAAACAGGCAACACATAGCACATACACTGACATGGTAGGAACCCAGGGAATGACACCTCTCACTGACTTGCACATACAGTAAAAGGGATGCCAAACATGACACTACCTGTGTTTAACCATGTATAGGGAGTGTACTATGTGCATCTGACATAGTCAGCCCTCCAGCACCATCCTCAATACTGGCACAGCCACAAGGTAAGTCACTCTCACTATCAATTGCTGAATGGAGTAGTATGTTCTGCTTCTTGTATCTATGGTACAGATGTGAGCATGCAAGGGAATCGGGTGGCTGAATGGGATGGCAGCAGATAGTAGACACCTATATCAGTAGCATGAAATCCATAACAAATACTGGTGTCAACATAGTAGGCAGCACTAGACAAGGAGACAAAACCCACTGCAGGACATGTGGTGGGCCAAATGTGTGTCCATAGGACACACACATGCATGTCAGTGAGGCTCACATACCCAACAACAGTCTCAACCAGCAGAACAGGTGTAGACAAACAAAGAAAGGCTGTGCTAATGCCTCTGATTGATAGCAATGGAGAACAGCCCCCTCCAGACCTACACAGACAGACTACAACAGGTCTGGCAGTGGGATGTTAGTTCTGAAGGGTAAGAAGTCTGAAACTGAAATGTAGGTCAATAAAACCTAAGAATTGTACTACACTGATATGCCTCTAGTCTGCACAATAGGTCATAATACAGAATGAAATGGAAGCCATCAGAGTACCTGAAATACCAGTACGGTCATACAGTCATAGCAAATGTTTATAGTTGTCAGGTGTACCCCCCCCCACCCACAATCCTACGTAGAATTGTAGTAACATGTACGTGTGGGTATAATAGTGAAGCACAGATTACCTGAGCTGGCCAAATTAGCAGGATAGATTTCTGCATGTGTACAATATGCAGGGCTCTGTGTGTTAGGTTGCTGTGTGTTGTATATTGTGTGAAATTGGTCAGCATGTAGGCATGGAGGGTTGTGACCCAGTGGCCAATGCCCAGTACTGTTGATGACAGGGCCAAGTTCTCACAACTGCAGTGCCAAACACAATGCATCCCAGCAAGACATAATCCAGCAGTAATCCATACTAATTGTTTGAATGTAATATCTGTCACCATCTGAAAGATGGACATGGCATGAATGTGGGCCCAGACATACAAACAGTACACAGGTGGAAGTACCCTAGAAAGAGAGTGTATAAAATGTTACTGTCAAATGGACACACCTTTGGATTTGAACATACAGGTTAGCAACACATTAGTTGGCTGTGTAGTATGGAATACTGATGTAGTCTGGCCAAACACTGGCAGACCCCAAAAGGCACAGGTATGAAGTACTGAGAAACTGTTGATGTCCCCGCACAAGCCAACATAAGGGGAATGCCCCAAGTATATCTGTGAGTCAGCTGCAAGTAGCTTCCATAGCACACATGCACTCAGTTCACCCCACCATCAGCCACAGGTACCTCACAGGTCATATCCCTGCTGTTGGAAATGAGTACAATATGACCCCACTTCGGTATGGGAATACCGACAGAATGCAGCATGCTGAAGATGTGTCCCATGCAGGTGTGTCCCTAGCTGTAAGCAGCACCCTGCCAGAATCCACACCAATGGATTAATAAGGACATAAACTATTGCCATTAACACCTTGCACACCTACCCTCTCACCCCAGGGGAATACAGTGGCTTGCAGCCTGGGACTGTAGGAGTGACAGAATTCACTGGCCTGCTACAGATGGCCTGCTTCACTACCAAATTCCCTGCAGTCTTCTGTCAAAGACCTGTATCTTGCCCATACTGCCAATGTATGTTATTTCATGGACTCCCAAATAACGACATAACACAGTCCACAGAACACAAATGCAAGGCCATGTTGACAAATCCCAGTAGCATTTCCACCATGTCTTACTGCATGAACTGTGGACCAACCCTTAAATGCTGCTGGGATGAAGTGATGACTATAGGGATACTTATCAGATATTGTTTGCATAATGTTAGGTAGAGGATAGAATAACAGAGGGAGTGGGTAGAAGCATGGACGCCATGGAGTGTGTGAAGTCTGAAACTCTGATGTATGCACATACTATCCCTGCCTGCAAACACAGGAATGGGTGGCGACAAACCTGCTCATAAACCACAATGTGAAGGGGTAATGACCAGAAATATGAGCCCTGCCTCTGGGTAACCTGTGTGAATCTGTACAGCTGTGAGATATGGCCACAGCAGGATATGGCCATTCTGTCACATCAATAGATGTACAAGCATGGGATCCTCTACCACCACAGTACCAAGGTGCTGGACCATTTACACAGACCCATCAGCAAGCGCCTGCAACTCCCCCTCCAGAATGCCATGATTGTGTAAGAATATATAGGCTGCAGACCATGATATTGGATACAGCTTCATTCATCTTGTATTCCCCAGGAAATTACTGTGAGCAAATATGTATATCTGTCAGTAGTTGTTGACATAAAACATCAACGTGTAAAACAATATCTCTGCTAACACCAAAACCATGTAGCAGAAGCAGCACAGATACAATTATTTACAGTATCCCACTATCCTTTGCCCATTGTGACCCCATATTGTCAACCCAACCTATCTACAGATATTATGCAGAAACAGGTTGCTAGCTGTAGGTGTAGAACACAAATACCTGCACTGAAGTACAACCTACCTGGAATGGATTCACACATTCAATACAGAAGGTCATACTGGGCATGGTCCCACACTTAGAGAAACAATGCCCATGTCTGACAACAAAATACAGAAGGGTCATAATGGGCATGCTTCCACACTTACAGAAATGAATCCCATGTCTGGTAACAACAGTGGACTATACATATTTGTCTGTCGCAGATGTCTGTGCACACACGCCACATTCCACACCAGTCATGCTTTGCACACACATCGAATAGGAATACACACATATATCCAAGGACAACACACTATAATAGGTCAAACATACACATACATAGATGTGGGGAAGAGAGTGACAGACAGTGACAAAGAGCTTCCCATCATGAGGCCTGTCCCACCTAGCACACATCCAATTGGCCAATATCACATGGTGTGCAAATATCTATCACTGTAGAAATTTGCTTCTGGTAGCTCACAGCACTATAGTGTCTGTTGTGCTTGTGATAACTGTGTAACATAACAGTACAAGTCATTATTCATCTAGCAGTTGTACACACAGTCCTGTCAAATGTAAAGTTGTGTGTGCCTGAGTGTTGTGTGTGCTTCCAGAGGAATGGTTTATGGCCCATTCATACACACTGCACTCCCCATTGCCCTACTTTAGCTAGCTTGCTGATGTAGTTCACATTGAAATGCACCTTTGGAGAAGGGGTACCCCTGTAAATCCCATGTTGTATGCTATAACTGTGTAATGTCATCGTATGATGTACTAGTTAGGCAGGAGTTCTAATAACAGACATGGCAACTATGAAACTGTGTGTGTTTGTGTGTAGGGATCAATGCTTTTGAGGCCATTCACAGTCACTACACTTTCCATTGCCCTACTTTAGCAAGCCTGCTGATGTCATTCACCTTGAAATACACTTTTATAGTAAGGTTAGCCCTGTAAGCTCCGTTGTGCATGCTATAACTGTGTAATGCTGTAGTGTGATGTATTAATTAGGTAGGAGTTCTAATCCCAGACATGACAACTGTGAAACTCTGTGTGTGTTTGTTTGTTTAGGGATCAATGCTTTTGAGGCCATTCACAGTCACTACACTTTCCATTGCCCTACTATGGCAACCCTGCTGATGTCATTCACCTTGAAATACACCTTTGGAAAAAGGCTAACTTTATAAGTGCCATGGTACGTGCAATAACTGCGTACTGTTATAGTGTGATATACTAGTTAGGTAGGAGTTCTAATCTCAGACATAGCAACTGTGAAACTCTGTGTGTGTGTAGGGAGCAACGCTTTTGAGGCCATTCACAGTCACTACACTTTCCATTGCCCTACTTTGTCAACCCTGCTGATGTCATTCACCTTAAAATATACCTTTGGGGAACAGCTATCCCTATAAGCTCTGTGGCACATGCTATAACTGCATAATGCTGTAGTGTGATGTACTACTTAGGTAGGAGTTCTAATCCCAGACATGGGAACTGTGAAACTCTGTGTGTGTCTGTTTCTGTGTGTAGGGATCGATGCTTTTGAGGCCATTCACAGTCGCTGCACTTTCCAATGCCCTACTTTGGCAAGCCTGCTGATGTCATTCACCTTGAAATACACCTTTGGAGAAGGGCTAGCCCAATAAGCTCCATAGCATGTGCAATAACTGTGTAATGCTATACTGCGATGTAGGAGTTCTAATCCCAGACATAGCAACTGTGAAACTCTATGTGTGTGTGTGTGTTTGTGTATGTAAGGATCAATGCTTTTGAGGCCATTCACAGTCACTACACTTTCCATTGCTGTACTTTGGAAAGCCTGCTGATTTAATTCACCTTGAAATACACCTTTGGAGAAGGGTTATCCCTATAAGCTCCCTGGCATGTGCTATAACTGTGTAAGGCTATAATGTGCTGTACTAGTTAGGCAGGAGTTCTACTCCCAGACACAGTAACTGTGAAACTCTGTGTTGGTGTGTGTGTGTGTGTGGGGGGGGGATCAATGCTTTTGCGGCCATTCACAGTCACTACACTTCCATTTCCCTACTTTGGCAAGCCTGCTGATGTCATTCACCTTGAAATACACCTTTGGAGAAGGGCTAGCCCTATAAGCTCTGTGGCACAGGCTATAACTGCGTAATGCTATAGTGTGATGTACTAGTTAGGTAGGAGTTCTAATCCCAGACATGGCAACTGTGAAATTGGATGCGTGTATAGGGATCAATGCCTTTGAGGCCAATCACAGTCACTACACTTTCCATTGCCCTACTTCAGCAAGCCTGCTGATGTCATTCACCTTGAAATACACCCTTGGAGTAGGGCTAGCTTTATAAGCTCTGTGGTGCATGCGATAAATGTGGTACAATGTAGTAACAATACATAACTAGGTAAGGGTTTAAATCTTAGTATTGGTAAATGTGTGTATGTGTTTGTCATCAGTATTATGTGTGGAAGTAGCTGTGATTGTGTAATAACTAGACTCATTGTGTGGTGGGTTTTGCAAAATTCTTATATTGAGGACCTACTATATGTCACAATGTCCACCTTACAATGGCAACAGATACAGATATCAAACAGCAGAGAGGCTGGTGTAGACAATCCATACCCCTACATGTGACATTATGGATTGTTAAACAATATAGGCAACCCTTGTATTACCCAGAAAATACTCTTCACCCATGTCTCATACACAAACACACTTGGCTAGGCAACAACCACTATATTGGTAGCTCCCTGCATATTGCCCACAGATAGTAACCATGGTGTGATTGCAGTGGACTACAGAGGACATGGCACCCTGTTCCATCCCTACAATAGGCAAATAATTGCTTACAGTGGTCCTTTGCTATGTTCCCCACTGGACACCTGCAACAACTGTAGAGTCTGCAGGCGTCCAGTGGGGATGACTGCAACAACTGTAAAGTCTGCAAATGTAACCCACAAAGGGAATACCATGCCTTATACACATGCCCTGTATGGACAGATGCCATAAATACCAGTGAATACCTGTATCATGCTGTAAATGTAAGTGCAGGCATGACCTCAGTTCCATGGACAGTTCCCACCACATGAGATCATGAATGCCACATCAGATGATAACAATCTGTCCACACAACATGCCCCAGAGACCACAGGTACAGTTCCACATGTCACAGAACATGCATGTGGGACGTGCACAATCCAGACACTGTCCATGTTATAGAATATAGAGGACATACATGGCAAGCATTGCACAGCACTGGCCACCCAGTATAGTAACCCAGATGAGTGGATGGTGAATACAATATCCACCTGTGTGGGCCAATCCAGGGACTACACCCCTGAGCCACACTGGAGACCATTGTCATGTGGTCTGATGCCATGGTATACCCTTTGCCTAGTCTTGTACATCCTTCTGGCACAGTCAACTACTACACACCTGTGAAGCAATGAGCGCATGCATGTCAGTACTGGCAAATAGGTGTCTGTGTGTGTGTGTGCATATTTGTGTGGAGATTAATGATTTTGAAGCCATTCACACTCACTACACCTCCCATTGCCCTACTGTAGCATGCCTTCTGATGTCAGTCTCCTTGAAATACCCTTTGGCTATATATTAGCCTGATAAGCTCTGTGGCGCATGTGATACCTGTGTAACACTGTAGTTTATCAAACTAGTTAGTTAGGGGTTCTAATCCTGATCTTGCCAACTGTGATAATGTGTGTGAGTCCATGAAAGAGTGTGGTGTCTTCTTTGACAACTGCTTTTGTGGACAGCCACATGTACTACACTTACATTATTCCTCCTTTATCACTGTTGCTGATGTCACTCACCTTCAAAGATACCTTGGACAGCTCTTCATCATGTAATTTCTGTGGCATGTGCAATAACTGCATAACAATGTAATAGCAATATATAGTCAGGCAGGGGGTTGAAACCTAGTACTGGTAAGTGTGTGGCACAAACATGCTTAGCTCTTACTCTCCTACCCCATTCCTTTCTTACTTTGTCTCGCTCACTCCCTCTCTGGTGAATGTGAAAAAGTACACCTGCTTTGCTTAGGCCGCAGCTTGTGTTTTGTAAGTGATGCTAATGAATGGCTGATGGCTTTCGCATGAATTGTAATCCCCCACTAGCTGATTCCACGTGGAATATATGTGGTATCATTCCTATAGTCAGTTGCATGGAAACACACTCTTATAACTAAGAACATCATGTGGGTGTTGGACCTTTTCATTCACTGTGAGCAGGACTTCATGTGGGTGTTTGACAAACAGCATCACAGAGGGTAGTGAGATATACCTCTTACAACATACACTGTAGAGACAGGCCAACAAACAGGAGGGGGATGTTCCAGACATGAGGACAGAATGTAAGTATTGCTCTTCTATACTTTAAGTAATGTTGGTTTAACAGGGTTTGTGTGGCTATGGCTGGTCTACATGATTTAATATCTGTCATGACAGTGTTATGTGGTTGGGGAAACTCCCACCTGTAGGGCTATCTGCACACTGGCCAGTGTTTGGAGTCTTACATGTGTTGTGTTACTCACACATTTCCTATCTTTAAAAATGCAGTAGCATACTCTGAGGATTGCAGTCAGTACATGATGACAGCCATGTGAGTTGCTGACTTCATATCCCTCAGTAGACATATGTCACAACAAACCCTGTTACACCAGTAAATATATGGGTTTATCACAGCAACATGTCAATATTGGCCCTGTGTTAGTGCCTCCAGCCACAATTCTGAAAACCTTTGTACATATGTCATGCAGTAAGAGGTGCATGTGTTCAGTACATCATTATTTACTGACATAATATCTGATAACAACCCAGTGAGATACCAGACTGCTAGACATGTTATGTATAGTAGGCCTTATATTTGAGGACAAAACCTGGATATTCTGTTGTAGTGTATACAGTAGTGAGGTCTGTGTACTTATGGTGATTGTCAACAGAGTGTTTAATGTGAATATGTACCTTGGCCTGTGTACAGACTGTGGTAGATGTCATTGTTCTTGGTCCTGTGCTATGTGATTTTGCATGCTGCTGCAGTGTATGGCACCCTGTCAGTGTATATGTTTGTAGGGCCATACCAACACATGTCCCATACCACAGTCAGACATCGGAATGCACTGTGTATTGGCCTAGTATATGTAGGGTTGGTGTGTGAGTGGTACATATGAGGATGGATACTGTAATATTAAGTACGCTTACCATATGTGACTGTGGCTGTGTTCAGATTTGTTGTGGGTATGCACTTTCACACAGGTGTCTGTTATTCCATGTTGTTACATACCTGTAGACCTTGCTATATTTTCAGGTACATGTGTATTCCCCCATAAGAAATGTAGGACAGTGTTGTGCCAGTTTGCTTGTAGTTTTCACAGTGCTTTGTGACATACTTAGCAGCTCAGCCC
>NC_056741.1:345466979-345480575 GCF_019279795.1 Protopterus annectens | reverse complement strand
CCCAACACACTTTATCCTAAAAGCTGTGTGGTGTGTGCAATTAAGGCCACACACACATTAGTAGCACTACATACCTAGGTAGGGGTTCTAGTCCCAGTGTTGCCAAGTAAGAGTGTGTGAGTATGTAAAATGATCTACTTAAGTTTGCAGAATCTGCATGTCCCAGGAGGTCATCTGTCCAAGAACTGCTTGGCAAATGTTAAGATTTCACAGGTATCATCCTGTGGAAATTCATTCCATCACAACTAGTAGTAGATGTGTAAATGCCATCTTCCCCACTGTGTAGCTGTACAGTGATACTGGGGTTGGTACATATAGCTGGGTGTGGATCTTGTGGACACAGCCATCATCACTGCAGTTATTGTTGAGTGTATCACCCCCCCCCCGCTTAATTGGCTGTAATACTGCACAGTTCATGTTAACAGGTTAAGTAGTTGGCAATCACACTATCTGCAGTTCTGCACCACCTCACACCCTCCAAAGGGTAGGGCTGTGCCACACACACCAACACACCTATGTTTACCAAGTTGAGGATTGCACTACATTGAGGAAGGGGACATATACCCTGCCAATACCATCGTCAATGACATTAAACTAACAGAATGCTTATTTCCCAATGTGTTGCCTATTCTGTCTTGTTGGAATTACATAGGCTAAAATGGGTTCCTTGCAAAAGTACATACATGCATGTGTACAGTATTCTCTGTGTATTGCATCAACACCAAAGCCTCTGTGTGTGTTATACACAAACATGTAGTGTCTACCACCCAGTACACTTACCATTGTCCACTGTAGAAGGGCTGCTGACATCAGCCACCATGCACTCACCTACATACTCACCCAGACCTATCAGGCATGTGGCACATGTAGTAACTGTTATACAGACCTGTGACATGTGTTCAGCTGTACCCAACATATGGCACATTCAAGGTGTCACCACAGTGCCATACCCCTTGTAGGAAACAACAGCAGACCAACATCCTGCTGACACATGGACACCTACAACACAAATGGAATGCATTATGGAGACCACAACCACTCATTGTTATTAACAGCTATAATGTATCATGGCTGGACAGCTACATATCCTGACATGTAAGCATTAAACTTTAGTGCTGAAAACATGTTACACAGCATTACATTGGTACACTGTAGTACAGTCACTCTGTGCATCAGAACCATATTAGCCTGTCCCTGCACTGATGTTATGGATGACAGGGATGTGGTACAGGTATCATCATATGCACAGGGTGTGTTGTTGGTTTGCCAGATACCTAGGCTGAGCCATACATATGACATCATGTGTGTATGTTAGGGGGTTTCATTATTAATTGAGTTGTGCAGATGTGGTGTGTGTAGGTATGGGGTTGCCCTAGCTGTGTTGGTGATGTGTGTGTGTGTGTGTATGCATGCATGCACAAAGTTCTGCCATGTGGCTGCCCTACATAGAAGTTTGTTGGACAGCTGCAGACTGTACCTGGCAGGGTATGCAGTTCACCATCTCTGGCCACAGACATGAGAACTGTGCCTGCCAGGGGTTCCACGGGCACCACCAGGTACAGGCCATGATATGATACTCTCCCCTGATGATGACATATGTCCGTTGGATCCAGGTCCCTCTTGGGACTGGCCAGGGCCACATACACGTGGCCTGCTGTGTTGTGGTGTGGAAAGGGCCCTCCTGCAGTGTTGGGGCTGGTACTGCCACTATGGGAGTAGCTCTGATGTCTTCCACATCCATGTCAACCTCCAGCTGTTGGTGTTGCTGGCCTATATCCACGTGGCCATCTCACTACTCCCACCATATGCTCAAGCCCAGACATTCCACGGTTCAGGAATCCCACCATCTCATCCAACCGTCTATGCATGACCTCTGCAAAATAACGGTGGGCACCTGAAAGATCACGGATGTTGTCAATAACAGTGAAATGAGTAGCCCTCTGCAGCCTCAGACCCTGTCTGGTATACCATTCCATACATGCCTGCAACTCCATGATGGCCTGAAACATGTGTCTGGTGACACCAGATGTGGCACTTCTGCCAGGGACATGATGACCAGCAGCCCTCCTACGTGCACCCCTGTGCATCTGCCTGTGTGGTACCCCGCTGGACATCTGGCTATGGCTGCTTATTCAGACACACATGCCATAGACACCATACTGTCCTGTCCCATGCCACCACCCGCCAACTGTCCCTAATCTATGGCCACTGGTTATTGGGTATGTATAGGCAATGTGACTGTGTGCGGGGATGGGGTGGATAACAGTGGGATGTCAAATGATGCCACAGCTTCAGCCCCTGACAACCCTGCCTGTGCCTCAACACACCTATCCTATCATCATTGTCAGTGTCTGTATGGACACTAACATTAGTTTGCCTGCAGAATGATTCCAGACCCACCTCACCACCTGTAAGGGGAAACAAGAAACACACTTTAAGACCTGTACGTCATTGCTTAACAGTACACACACACACACACACACACACACACTTACAGGTGAGGTTGCACAAAGATATTACACACACCTCTCATTACCCATCTGTCAACATGCATGACATATGGCACTCAACAGCATGCAGTTCAGCTATAGTCAATCCCTGTTACCAACATTATACATCTCTGTGATGCACGAGTTGTGTTAGTAGGTGATGCCCCTTCCTCTGGAACACACTGCACCCATGTGCACAGTACTGCTGTGCACCCTTTCAGTACCCTGGCATGTACTGTGCACCATACATCACAGGTTTACATGCCATTGCTGAATGTGTATACATGTGTCAGTTATATTTGCTCTGCTGCTCACATTCCCTATGTGTTTGTCCAACACATACCTGGGATGATATGTGGACAGATTTCATTAGTGAATGCCTGGTGTCTGATTTACAGATCTCATCATCAGCTGTGGATGTATGGCCAATAAAATACGATTACACTGACAACCTTCAAACCTTACTGTGGCTATGAGGAGTGTACATACCCTTATTGACATGGCACCCTCTTCCCTGATATTCCATGGGGCCACATTACTGCATATGTTAACATTACACAAACATGATATGTGACATATGACCTGTGCAGTCAAATGCAGTATCAAACAAATGTGTTAGTTGTGCAAATGCTGATTGAGCTGCATACAATTTGTGGGTATATAAGTGTGCACACCCTTAACATGATGATTTGTTGCACCAACTGTTAAGTGTACTACACCAGTCACTATTCCTGGAAGGTGTATACTAGCATGGGCCATCTGCATTTGCCAGTATTTGGTCACTCTGCCCTACAAATGTCCCCCAACTCTTCATGATTGCAAGGTCAACCCATGTGCACAGCCCTTGGAAGTCACACAGTGCCATCCCTATTGCTGTAGAGTCAGGGTTATGTCTGCCACAATTCATGACCTTGGCTGTGTGCAGATACAGCCATTCTTAGCGAGCTTTGGATGTTTGCTTCAGTTCACTGTTGTGTTTCAGGATGATACCTTCTCCCCATCCTCAGCCTTTTTGCAGATGTTTTTCAACTATGGACAACACGTGTGTCATTTTGCATGTGTACACTGGCACCAGCAAGGTACAGATGGGGATGGTGGGCCTGAGGTGGGGTGTGGTGTTGCTTGTGCAACACATGTATCTTAATTGATACTGTCTGTAGGTTTCCAACTTGGTCTTGGGTACATATTTACACATTGCAACACATGCCTTTTGATGTTATGCATACACTACCTGTAGAGAGCCCTGGCTGATGTTTCCTGTGGAACAACTGTCCCATCTGATTACCCTATCCCATGGACCACACTTATGCAGAGTTCAGGCCATTGTAGACACAGGTTTTGCACAGCCGGTATTTGCTAGACATTCCTGCAACTCTCTCAGTGTTGTGGCATGTTACTAGGCAGCCTGCATGACCGGTTTGCAACATGTGTCATCTTCTGTTTTGGATGGCCATCTGTTTATTTTCTACATTAATTTTGTCCCATACATCCTCGCCACATACATGACTGTCTGCACTGTTTCCCTTGGTATATGCAATGGTGAGGTAAGGCTACATGTCTCACTCCTGTGTGCTACCTGTTGGGTATGGGATCCATTTCATGGCTTGTAAGATGTGAGCAAGCCATGGCTGCCTCTGTTGCAGGTAAGGGGGCACATTTGATGGACAAACATCTTGGACAACAGACCATTTCTTGGTATGACATTGAGGACCTGTACTTGTTGGAAGGTCCATACTCATGAAGAGTGAATGCTGTCAGTACCTCAAAAGCTGCTTCCACAATATGTTTTTTGGAGTGTATGCACACATATGCTTCCAGTGTTTGTTAAGGTATGTATTCCCTATATTTTCTGTCCTAACATAGGATTCCATATTACACATTCATTGCTCATGTTAGGACCACATTACAGGTTGTAAGGGTTGTGGAATGCGGTATTGTGATATGCAGTTGTGCCAATCTGTAACAGTTGCCATTGTAATAGTGGTATATACACTGTTGTAGCACTGTATAAGGGTGTTGTTTCAGACATGTTCCTACTGTAGGCCATTTGTCCCACCATTATGTTCATCTCTGTGACCACAACTTGCAATGACAGGTTGTTAGTTATATTGCAGGACTCTAACATACCATTCAGATGTGCCACCATGGTGACCACTGTGATGCAGTGCAGTTAACAGCAACAATAAGTGAACATGTACAGCATGCATTATGGGTAGGTGTGTTAAATGTGTGCATGGCAAATACCATGCCATAACATGGTCGGTGTATTGGCAAACCTGAACAAACAACACCATACTCACCAGCTACAGGCTGCTGCTCCAGAGGTATACCAAAGGGACCTACAAATCTGTGTGAGAGATGTAATGTCAGTAGCCACACCTGTGGCATTGGTACAAGGTGGGATCAGCATTACAGTACATCAACAGTACAAACCCACAATACTACAGATTATGCACATCTGTTTATTATTAAAATGCAGCAACAGTCCATATACATTTTATCTCACATATGCATGACTAAACTCTACAGATGCAAATGGATAAGCAACAGTGATCTATTGATGTGCCCTGTGGCCTTACCTGCATGCTCCTCATCCATTGTGTGGGTAGCACCCACCTCCACAATGCTCTCTGCAGGGTCTTGTGTTTGAGGGTGGGCAGGTGCTCCGAAGCAGGCGTGGAGCTCCTCAGTATGTGTCGGGGGGCTGGATGGCGTGTCTCTCCCCCTGTGGCTAGCTGGTCCCTCCTAACCACAGCAGCACACTGACAGGCATGGTGGAGTAGGTCAGTGCACTGATGTCGGACCTTCACATAACTGCAGTTATGCAGGCCAACATCATTTACCCTGTGTACAAGCTCATTCCACAAGGCGGTCCTCTTCTGCAGATCATGGGCTGTACATTCAAACAGGGTGTGGTAGTGCTGCACCAGGTGGTATATAATAACCTCATTCTCCTGGGGGGAGTAGACTGGCAAGTGCTCCTGTGACATGGTGCCTGAAAGATATAAAGAGGAAAAAAGATCTGAGGACCTCATACTGCAAGGATATAATAGTTGTTAATACACATCTCTGTCTCCCCCCCCCACCATAACTGCAACAATAATCTGAACACACAACTCAATGGGTTTCTTTACAGAAAACCTACTGTTGGGACATATATCGTATTGTACAACAATTTATGCAATGTGTTTCTAGTCATGTTCCATGTTGAAACACTATCACTGGTGGCCTGTTGTGAACAATGTCACCTGCATGCCATTGTAATGGCCACTATGGTTCCATATATGCATGTGTTTTGTTTGCTATGTGACTGCTACAAATCTGGTGTTTTGTGTTAATGGGGATATCTGTGCATGCTGTTAGACATAATCCTGGAATGTGTGCACTATTACTACCCACATATGTTCTATAACTGTGGCACAATAACATGTTTGGGAAGATAGCTCCCAGCAGAGCCACCTCTCCCACCTCATCTGGCCATGTTACCAGGCCACAGCACATCTGAGACCCACCCTGGGACCACATCATCTGCTGGTCCTGCACTAACTTCAGGTGGAACCACCTCACGGGATGGTGTCCCCCCCAGGAGCACACACAGACAGGATCCTGTCACCTGATGTCAGGTCCAGGGTCTTGTGCACAGGGAGCTCCACAGAGAATTGTGGGATGTGCTACACCACCTTGAAGCCCTCAGAACACAATCACATGGTCTGCATGCTCCTCGTGCTCAGCCCCCAGCCCAGGCACCTTCATGACTGTCAAGGTAAAGTTGTGGCTGCAAATGGGTTGGGTCCTTGGTCCCATTGTTTCCATATGGGGGCTCTTGGGCTTCCACATTCCAAACATCACTCCCCATCCAAGGTGTTTACCCACCACATGTGTTGTATACCACCCATGTATGCTGTCTTGTCTGTCTTCCAACCCAACCTACCTTCCTAGATATACCCACTATCCTTCCACAACATAGTTCTGTTTGTCAGTGTGACAAACAAGGGCAATGTGTTCCCAATGTGGATTTCACACCAGACATAACTGTCCATTTTTCACCAGCTTACTACTGTATATACACATACCATGCAGCACTGTCATTCAACAGTAGGGTAAATGTATTTTTATATATGTATATATATATATATATATATATATATATATATATATATATACACACACATATATATATATATATATATATATATATATCTGTATATCTGTAGACTTACATGTATACATACATGTATCTATCTATATATATATATATATATATATATATATATATATATATATATATAAATATCTATATATATATATATATATATATATTTATATATATTTATATATATTTATATAGGGTGCATTCAGACATCATTTCCACACTCTCAAACTCTCCTTCCTCCAGAGATGCACTGTTATGCCTTGCTACAAATCAGACAGGTGTCAAATGTGGACACAGCCTAACATAAGGCAGGCATATATCGTGACAGATTGCAGGTAAGCCTAGTACACACCTATGACATTTGGCATGCTACATTTCATGTTAACATGACTGTCCTGCAGGTGGTGGGGTCTGAAACTCATGTGTCTATCATAACAGCATTACTTCCACCACCAGCTATTTGCCACACTAATATACATATCTTGAGGTACAGAACACACACTATGATGGCTTACATCTTGTCATTCAGTGCTGATCTGCACAGTTGACAGTTATGGCCCACTGTCCACAGGACCAGATGCTATGTCCATAGCAGTTGTTCAGCAGGACATCATTACAACAACTCCTGATGGCACATATACATTTTTCCACATCATTTATCCCATTATTATAGACCAAGTACTACATTCAATTACATGCATATATGTTTCACATACCTGTTGTAGTATTGTCCTCTCTTCTAAGTACACTTTGCTGTATCCCCTGTGTTATATAGGTTTGGTTTGTAGTTTTAGCTGTTTTAGATATTTTATTTATTTATTTTTGTTTTCCTGTTTGTTTCTCTCTCTCTCTCTCTCTCTCCCCACTACAGGGATTGGGCTGCTTTTAACAGATTGCAGCATGGATTTTGTAGGTGATGCACATGATCAGGTGATTGCCTCTGCACCAATCAGTGTTCACCACTTGCTAACTGCATGCAGCCAGCTGTGTAGTATTTCCAATTACCACTGTCATGGCAACCCACTACTCTAAATTACTACATAATGTGGGCATTGTCCCTTTACCTTTCCTATATTGAAGATATCCTTCATGTGTGTTGGCAGAAGTGTTACAGACAGCAGGTAGCAATACCTCTTAAAACAGGACTTGCAGACACAGGCCAACTACATATTTGTATAAGGTTCCAGACCTACGGGCAGTGTGAGTAGTATTGTTATATGCATTGTATACCACTAGTTTTACAGGGTTTGTGTTTACATGCCAGTTTAGCATGGAATACAGTCTGTCTGCATAGCTCTCAACTGTGGGCCTATCCACATGATGGCCAGAGGAATGGTTGTTATGTTTTGTCTGTTCACCACACAGGTCTTGTCTCTGATATATCAGTGGCATTCTGTCTGTTGAGTGATATCAGTATATGGCTACATAAATTTGTGTTTCCGACTTCATATTCCTGAGTAAGGGTATGTTGTAACCAATTCTGTAACACCAGCAACTTTCACAGTGTATAACAACAATTTTCAAATATGGCCCTGTGTTCCAGCCTCTGTCCTCCACCTATATACCAGGCTTTGTCCATATTTCATGCAGTAAGAGGTTGTTAAATAGTGTCCTATCATTATGTTGTGCTGGCATTCCTGCCATCATTCCAGTGATGTTGTGGACTCCCACACATATTGTGGGGTAGGGTCCATATCTATGTGGGCTACAGCTGGACAAAACATGTGTAACCTTGTACAATCTAGAGGTCAGTGTATGTAACACTGTTATATACCCTTGTAAGTCATTCTATTAAGGAGGAGTATGCACCATTTATAACCTAGGCTGTTACAATATGTGAAGGATATCAGTAGTAAGACACATTAAGGTGTATGGCTGTACATTTTCATACATTTCACCATGGGGACAGTGGTGGGCTAGTACTTACTGTCTTACAGATAGTTCTGTTTGTCAGTGTGACAGTGATGTTTTAAGTTAAGTATTATGTAACAGATACATTTTCAGTGACAACTTAATTCTTTTCCCCTAGGGGTTGAGCACAGAGTGTAATTGGAGGCTGCTGAACTACATCTGTATTAATTAGTGTTGATTGATTGTTATCTTCAAGGCCAGTGTTTCTTTACTGTTGTGCTACTTGAAGGCCTTGGCCTGGACAGCAACATAAGTTATGCTTTCAGATTACTGTATAAAATGTTTTGCTTGCGAGTTGCATTACTCAGTTATTATGTATTTCAAACATCTAACTGCTATATGGCATATACAACTGAAATAGTACACAAATAAACATTTCTATGTATGCAGACCTGTGTGTGGTGTCATATCCTTTGACTTGTTTAATATGCTGTGCACCCTCTAAAATATTTTTCTATACATATCTATACATAGTAATATATGTATATGTGTATGTATGCGTATATACATATATATCTATATATATTTATATCGATATCTATATCTATATATATATATATATATATATATATATATATATGTGTGTGTGTGTGTGTGTGTGTGTGTGTGTATATGTATCATTGGAATGTTTACTGTTTCCACATTGTACATTCCCTATGGTAGACAGACTGTTCTGCATGATATTTTATTGATATCACCCTGACAATGTACAGCTGAGATGGATTACTGTTAACGTCTTGTGGCTATATTGTGTAGGGTCCTGGGTATGAGACTTGCAAGTGTTGGTATTGTGTTGCAAGGCAACTCTGTTCAGCTGTGGAGGAGTGTATGATATCAATAATTACAAGAGGTACTTAATTTGGGCCCCCTCACCCCCACTAACAGTGCCTTTGGTCATATATTTATTTATTTTGTTTGTTTATCTATCTATATATATGTATATACATATATATATCTTTTTACATATATAGATTGATATATATATATATATATATATATATATATATATATATATATATATATATATATATATATATATATATATATATATATATATATATACATATATATATATATATATATATATATATATATATATACACACATACACACATGCATACAGATATGTACATATATAAATGCATTTCCCCTACAGTTGAATGACTGTGCTGGATGATGTGTTTGAGAAAACATCATATTTTTTTACATCTGAAATGGCTTAGTGGTAAATCACTTTGGCTATAGTGTGCAGGGTCCTGGGTTTGGGACTTGCAAGGCCATATTATTTTATTGATGGGCAGAATAAGGGCTGTAGGAGACAGAGTGATTAAGGCACTTTTAAGCAGTTGTAAGCAGGTTTGCGCGGGTATGCGCCGAGCTAAGAGATGCTCACGTGAGCTTAGCTTCACTTACGCCCACTTACAGCTGCTTACAGCCACTTAAACGTGCTAATTTCAAATAAAGAAAAGAAAAAAGGGAGCTAGAAAAGTGGTAAAATTGGGGCAAGCAGGGGGGCAAACAAGAGGAGAAACAAGTAGGGATGTGCAGGATGGGTGTAGGAAGCAACCATAGCTCTGCATTTCTTTGGCAGCAACAGCTGCTTTCAATGTGGGCAATTTAGAATTTGGAGCCTCACACCCTACAGGGAGGTGTGTGGGCATCATAGAATATGGATGATTGGTAGGGTTAGATTGTGTGCTGAGTACATGTCTCTGGGTCAAATGCAGAGGTATGTATGGGATGTGTTTTTCTTTGTGGGACAAATGCCCTTTTTTAAGGTGAGAGTGGGATGTTAAGGAAGTATTATTGGTAAGTGTGATGAGGGAGGTTTGGTAGGAGAAATTACATATGCAGACAGACAAGACAGCAGACAGGGGTGGTGTATGACACATGGGGGGTAAATACCTTGACAGGGACGGTGGTTGGGAATCTGAGGCTCATGAGCCCCCCAGATGATATTAGTGGCACTGATGTCCCCACCCGATGGCAGTCACCACTACTCCTTCACAGCCCCAAAGGTGGCTGTGATGGGGGCTGAGCTGGAGGGGCTGCCTGCCCCTCTAGCTGTGACAGCCTGCCCTCCATCTGGCACAGGCAATCATCCAGCTCCATCTGGAGGACACTGCGCACCATGCCACAGACCCTGTCCCATTCCATGCAGTGGTTTCACCTGAGGGTGGTGCAGGACCAGCAGATGAGGGAGGTCTGGGTTGGGTCACAGACGTGCTGGGACCCGGTGCCTCGGCCAGGTGGGGTGGGAGAGGTGGATCCACTGGGATCTGCCTTCTCATATGTGCTATCGTGTGGGTGTGGAAATTAACAATGAATATTGGTTAGTCATGCACAACACATTATAACATTAGTCAAAATAGAATGCATGGATATTCCCATTAACCCAAAACAGTGCAATTATAACAGTGCCATAGTCAACAGAACTCATGCATATATGGAATGGCATTCAGGGTTGCAACACCATGCCAGTTAGCGGTATGTCAGACAGGCGTTAAGATGATTATTCATCAGGGGATATTAGTATGCACACAGTTTAAACAATGATAAACCAAATGGAACAACAGTCTCAACAGTAGAAGTTTGTTTAGGAACATACCCATGTTGGTTTCAGTGTGATAGTTGGATTAGTTGAGTGGTGGGGGAAAGGAACAGATTCAATTGAAAATTGCTAACAAGTATATTTGTCAGTACACTACTATTCACTACTCTACATTCTGACCACACCTATACTCTATCTGGGCCATGGGGCTGCTACAGCACACCAACAGCTGGTGATATCAACAGATAAATTGTATCCTTATTTTAGTTATACACATCAGACCTGTTTCTATACCACTTTCTTTACCTGTGGGCCTGTCCAGATAAACTGTGTGCACATTACATTGCTGTTTCTACACATATTTCAGATTCACATATTAGTTTCAGTCCCTGGAGTGTGTGTTGTGTCTTTCACAAACACCTACTGGGACATTCTCTGTGTGCAGGTTTCTTGTCAACTGGGGAAACTATCTGTGACAGTGTGACACTTGAGGGACTTGTTTGGTCAATACTGCAGAGTGTGGATGTCTAGCGTGCATCTATTTGTAGGACTGGAGCTGATCAACACAGTAATTGTACACCTTTCATAGTTATACACACTATACAAGTATTTCTATTCATATCGCTTTACCTATGTGCCCTGTATGGAAAATGCATGTGTTGCAGTACATTATTTTTTTCTATTCAGATTGTAGTTAAAAACTGTAGAACCAGATTGAGATGTTAGTGGCAGTCCCTGGATTCGAACCGTGCTGTGTGTGCAAAATTTAACTAGAGGCCTAGTCCTGATCAGACTCAACTACTGGGGAAGTGTTGAGTTTTGCTTGTGACATTATTACTAGTACATATTTTGTGCACAGTATTTTTATTATCACTTGTTGCATTATTTGTTTTCTATTTTCAGTACAATTTATGCATACATAACAGATATTGGTGTCACTGCTTGTGAAACATGTGCACATAAACTGGATTGCAGCATATTTTACTGTTTTACAACTACATACTGCAATTTAGATTCCTGAGTACACAGTGTAGGTTTTAGGTCTGCACCTGTTAGCTTATACATTTCTCAGTACATTCACAGCTACATACGGCTGAAATTGAAAGGTTAACACAGGACAATGCTGGCAGACAAATAAGTAAAACACATTCTGATGGGAATATGTACTGTTGCTTTTTTCCATTTATTTGACGTGCCCATTCTAAAGTATGCAGACAAGCAGTGCTAAATCAGTTCACCTCAGTTAATGCATCCTACAGGACATACACATTTCTATTTATCAGGTACAAGTGAGATGACACACACCAGTGTTTGGGATCAGCTTTATTAGTTTTGACATACATATCTGTGTACGACTCAGAACTCCACAATTACTATTCCTGCATGATCTGCACAGGAGAATGCTTTTCATTTCTGATACAGTAGCCCTCACATGGCACTTTCTTGGCAGATTCACTCAGACACACTCATACATATTCTAATATTCCTTTCCTGCATATTGTACCTTGTTTGCTACCAATATCTGTCTTACACAACAGCTGGGAATACACCATTATAACATTGGCAGCCTGACACAGGCATTTATTCCTGACTTTTACAGCACAATTACATATACAGGAAGTACTATCATTACTATAATTTTGATTAGTAGGGGGTATTCTGGACTCACCATACTGCTGATGCAGCTGGGCCAGTCGCTGTGCATGAGCCTGCACATTCTTGGACCTCTCCACAACAGCTATATGGGGAGACATAACACATTACTCACACCTGCACAGTCACAATTTGAACTTTTTCCATACTTAGAGATACATAAGACTGCATACTTACAGACAGGTGGGACATCATGTGCTCGGGCTTTTTGGATACACTGGTCCAAGAGTGCACCCCCTCCTCCACTTCAGGTCATTATAGTGATGATGTACCTGCTCACCAATCCGGGGTATGCCAGTGGCACCAATGAGATCATGTGCAAGCTGGTCCCAGACCACTACTTTTTACTGTGAGCCCTGATACTGGCCCTGCTGTAGCCTGCCATCATGGTTTTTAACTAGGAGCCCAACCATGACCCTAGACTCCTTGATGCCCCAACATTGCACTCGGAAGTGCACACCTTTTCCGATGCCAGCAATTTTTGTCCTACTGTGTCCAATCCCAAATGGTTATGGCTGCATTCCCACCTGTGCAGTTTAAATAGGGCAGTTTTCCAGCATTTTTTTGTGATTGGCTGGTTTTAATATGCTGCACTATGCTTAGCTCTGCACAAATCCGCAAAGCAATGCTTACACCAGCTAAGCAAAGCTGAATGCAGTTAAGCAATTCTTACACTAGCAAAGCATTGCTTAAATCAATTTTTTTCATGAAAGTTATAAATTGTTTTTTACATTTATATTTTACATATTCCCACCCCTACTGTGCTATATGTGAACCATATGATTGACATCTATCATTCACATTCCTTAAAAGTTTATTAAATAATTTGGCAGAGGGGG
>NC_056741.1:345459479-345464479 GCF_019279795.1 Protopterus annectens | reverse complement strand
GCCACAGAATCTGAAGAAAAGAAAAAGCAAAAATTATTTGCAGGATTCATTGGATCTCTCCTTTTTCATCAGTCAGATGATACCTCAGTAGAGCATCTCATCCAAATTGCAGCAGCACCAGAATAAAGTCCTAAATGTTAGACTTCAACATTAGTTTTAAAATGTGTAGCAGTGTTTCTTCTATGAGGAATGCACCCATAAGCTTTTGATTTTTGTATGAAACAAAAATGACATTTTTGATGTGTAATACAGCTTGATGAAACAAGGGTATTGCAGATTCATAATTCTATGTCAGTGTTTTAGTGTAGTGTTCAGAATCTCTAGCCTGTCCATGTGAAGGCAAATTCCTACCCCCTGCCACTCCCTGTTTGGGTCCATATTACATTGTTGAAATGGCATTACAGTGAATGCCGTTTCGCCAACATGTAAAAACCGAAATGCTAAAACATCGAAACCCCAGGTCACCGATTTTTTTTCCTAGGGAAAAAAATTGGTAGACCAACAAAACAAAACACACCAGTTAAAACATTTTAAAGTTGGGGGATTCACCCCCATACCCCCCAATGTGGGGAGCTGTGCCCCCTACACCCCACAAGTAAATATACCAACTCCAAGATTGCACTACAGTGGGGTAAAGGGCAATGTCACAGCTCAGGCCAAGCTGACCTGAGCTTTCGCTGTTTGAGCATTTTGCTCTTTATGTGTTGGCAAAACGGCATTCACTGTAATGCCGTTTTGACAATTTTATATAGACCCCCCCCCCCATTTAATATACTTCATGTTCATTGCCCGATTCTGCAGGCTGTATTGTATTACATTGTTTTGAGGTACCTGCACAGTTTGTTTCAACACTTTAGTAAGCTATTATTTAACAGAAGCATCTGCTTGGTCAGCTGTTGTGCTATCATTTATAATCAACATTAGAACAAGAGTTAGCAGATTAAGAATTACGACAGTCATGTAGGGGTGCCAAAATAAGCAAAGACTGTCTTCCTAAACTACAAATCCATCTTTAATGTAACACCTGTGGTATTATACAAGAGACAGGCAGCCATGGTCCTTGCCATAACTAATATTCACTTGGACAGCATGACTTGCAACCTTACTGATAGTGTTTATGCAATGGAGTTTGTAAGTCTTATGGACATGTGATCCCAGCAAACAGTGGCTCTGTCTGTCTTCCATGAAGAGAAAAATACATGTTATAAGTGATTTGAGAAGGACTAGAATCATATCACAGCATACAATGTGACAATGTAACAGCTATGGCATTATCACCAAGATGAATTTGTGAAGAAACAGATGGTAAGAATTTCACAAGTTATATAAAATCTTGGTTTATACCAAATGTGCACATCTGCTAAATGTTCATTTCACAGATGTGGACTGTTTATTCAAGGTTTGCTTGTAGGCATACACAGCACCTTATGTATTTACATCTTTAAGACCCCTGAGAGCTGAGATCACAAATTCACATTCCCTAGTGCAGAGGTGCTGATTTCATCAGCAGCGTTGCAATAAGAAAATTACTCAGTTTGTTCCCCCATTGAGTACCACCCGCATTTACATTATGTAAAATATAAAAACTGAAGTCATATTATTATCATGTAAAAAAGTTCAGTTTCAGGGAAGTAAAATTAAGCTGAAACAAAACAAATGTCAGTATGAAATGTAAAAGAAAAAGTAGCAACTACTTGAGAAGGGAGTACAACTAAACCATAGGACTGAAATAAAATAATGAAGTAACAATACTAAAACCACCAAAACTGTTACATAATATGTAAATATGTGTATGTAAATAGTATAAATGAAAGCTGAACAGAGAACATGATGTAAAGCAGATAAAAGGATGATAAACAGAAATGTGATGTCAGCATGAGAACTGCAGGGAGTAGTTTGTTATTACAAATAAGCTGTCTCATCTGGTTCAGGCCTGTCTAGGCAATTTAAGCTCTGCAGAACATGAATCCAGAAATGCTTTTATGTGCAGAACAGTGATGCCAGCTTACTAAGAAAATATCTAACTTAACTCTGAAGATGAAAAGTAATAACTAACCAGTTGCATGGGAAATCTGCATTCAACACCTTGACAGTCTTGGAAATACAGGAGATGTGAGATAGCTCAAAATGTCAGGTAGCCTAAAATTGAAAAGGGCTATAGGATGTTAACTGGCTAAAAATGCATAGGTTTGTAAGTTCAAATAAACTTGTGTTTCTGCCTGAATGTCATTAATAAATAAAAGATCCTTCAGATTGTCAAAGTTTTGGGTCAATGCAATGAATTTCTCACACTTTCAGCAGGTATCTGCAGGAGGCAGTTTCTCCATGTCACCATTATGTATCATCTCCAGAGTAATGCATATATTTTTATGATCAGTATACTATGCATTGCTGCTTACAAATGCTGACAGATTTGTCCCCTTAAAACATGATTTTCAACATGTTATATGATTGCCTGTTATTATTTGTAAACTACATTCTATCAGCTAGCAGCCATGAAATTGTATTGAATCAGATAATATGTTCGTCATGAACAAAAATGAAGCAAAACTGCCCAAGTTCACCTGCTTTAATAACTGAATGTTGGCTGTAGGCAGACAATGTGTCTGTGTGCATATATGTATGTGTTTGTATGTCTTTGTGTGTGTATGTCTATATGCATGTGCGTGTGTGTGTGTGTGTGTGTGTGTGTGTGTGTGTGTGTGTGTGTGTGTGCACGCACGTGTCTGTGTGTCTATGCCTGCATGCCTGTGTTGTATACATGTGTATGTGTATATGTGTTGCAGAAAAACACACCAAAGGCACACAAGGATGCAGGATGGCCCCACTCCACAATGAAATCATATGAAAGGAATCACAATCCAAGTAGCACAAGTAGAATTTATTAAATCCAAAGCCAAAAGCTGATAAGCCCTTTTGTCCCGTATCCACAGAACTTCATCAGATGATTTAAAAATACAAAGTGCACTTTTTACAGGCAGATTAAAAAACGTCACATAAAACACAACAATTAAGAATGAATTACAGGACCTTTTCACTGAAGGATCTATATCAATTGAAGTTTTGAATTACCTTACGGTTTTACATCCCAAGGTATCAGTAATGTTCGGTTTACCGTAATTACATAAAAATTTATTACAATCCCCCATGCACCCCATAGTGGGCGCAAAAGGTTCTACTACACATCCCCTTGCTAAATATTTAGATTCTAAGTTAAAACATTTAATATATAGTGAAGCTCACATATGCAAAGATTCATGGAGCTTTTTGAAATCAGTAAATAAAATACCTTTTAAAGATACTTGTATGTTTTAACCATCGACATCAAAGACTTGTACTTGGTTATTCCTCACGATACTGGTCTTGATTGGTTTAGCGAGTTTCTTTATGACAAGAATCTTGAACATTTTGATGTGTTAGTATATACACATCTTATGGAAATAGTACTTAAGAATAACTTAATTTTATTCAACAATGAGATCTTTTTACAACAAGAGGGAATGGCTATGGGTTCAGCCTGTGGCGGTTTGTACGCTAATGTAGTAGTGACACAATGGGAGAAGAAATTTTTATTCCCTTCCAATTTTTATACACACATCAATACTACACCTGCTATCTGGATGGCATATTTATTTTGTGGGATGTGTCGTGTGATTTAATTAAGGAATTTATGTAATTCATTGATTCCACCATGCAATTCATGAGGTTCACCGACAATTTTGATTTACATCAGATTTCATTCCTTGACATTCTTTTAACTAAGGACTTCCAGAATAAAAAAAATACATCTAAGATTTTTAGACAGGAGATGTACTCCATTTCTTTGCTCTACTATTCAAGTACCCATCCATTGAAACAAAAGAAAGCCATCGTTAAGGGGAAAATTGTCCGTGCTGCACGGATGGTTTCAAATATGGATGAATTCCTAAATGAATGTTTACTATCTCAAGCATATGTTTTTAAAAAGAGGTTATCCAATTAAATTTGTTACAGACATTTTACTTGAGGTAGTTAATAAAAGTGAATGAAGTTTTTATTTACCCCTTTTATCAGAATCTGGGATACAAAATACTTCTATCCTCATTGATACTACCTGCAGCAACAATGTGGAGAATAAGGATTATAGGACATCTTTTATTACAGTGTTTACATCTGATAGCTCTGAATTAAAAAGCATATTAGATAAGAACTGGTCTATTTTAAGACAAGATAGGGGTGTAAAACAACATATAGAAGGGAAGAAATTGGAAGAGTGTTTTTGAAACTAAGCAATTTTCATGTCAACACAATGCTGGTTACATGAGTAAATGTGGGATGTGTCACTTCTGTAAATTTATTAAGGAAGGGGATGTTCAATATCAACAACATCAATATTAGAATTCATCACACATACAATTATAATTCCGAGAGAGTTATATACTGTGCTATGTGTATTCACTGTTGCTGTTACTATATTGGAAAACTGACAGAAAATTTTAAAAATGTGTTTACGAGCACCTATATGATATTAGAACAAAAAAGGAAGCAAATGCCTTAAGTAAGCACATACTAGAAAATGAAGGACATCTTTTTTTTATTTTTTTGTCATTGACAACATTCAAACAGAAATCAGAGGTGGAGCCTGGTCAGTTCTATTAGAGAAAAGGGAGCTTTATTGGCAGTTGCATTTAGATGCAAGCAACTGGCCAGGGTTGAATGAAAACATCTCTATTAGCTCCCTATTAAGACTTAAGGCATTAGAGAGATAATTCATTCATTATTTATACATTGCCATTATTTATATATTCCCACTTTTTAATTGTTTTATACATATGCATTTTTGACATATATTTATAAAGTACTTTTATGTGCACAATTATTTCTTATTCAGGTCCAGTGCATGTTTTTTACCATACTTTACACTTTTACAGTTTTTTTTTACCTTGTGTCTTTAAGGGGGCATGTCATTTGTAATGTGTTTTATATGACATTTTTTAATCTGCCTTTAAAAAGTGCACTTT
>NC_056741.1:345331979-345451979 GCF_019279795.1 Protopterus annectens | reverse complement strand
TTTTTTATTTTCCCTTTTACTATGGTTCATGGTTTCATAAGGTCATTGCTAATTACTAGGCTAGCTGCTGTAATGGGCTATTCTAAGCCTAGCCAATGTCCCTTATAAAAGTGAGAATCAAACACTGTAACTTGTGTCTGTGATTCAAACACCTTAACCATTATACCAACCCCTGACCAATAGTGCTATTATAAGAAATGGAAATCCTCAAGCCCAGCATAAATGTCCTTGGATTACTCTTTATTATACTGTGTACAAAAGAGCACTTAGTTGAGTTACCTATAGAAATACCCATGGCCACCAAGTGCACCTTTGGTTCCCTATTTCAAAATGTGCTAAAATAAAAACATATTTTTTACATTTATGACATCTTATGTTAAATCCAGGAATAACTTACATTATAATTAGTGTCCATGTATATTTTGTTTATTATATTCCTCACCTTCTAATTCTGTTCCCCATCGATCTTTCTGCTGATGTCTCATCCTTACTCCATGCCATCTTTCTTATTATGGAAA
The DNA here is from genome assembly GCF_019279795.1 of Protopterus annectens. NCBI lineage: Eukaryota > Metazoa > Chordata > Ceratodontiformes > Protopteridae > Protopterus > Protopterus annectens. The sequence continues at coordinate 345,451,461 of NC_056741.1, read as the reverse complement.
CCAGGAAAGAGTTTCTAGAAAAAGGTAATGTGAAACATTCATGCTACAAGAAAATTGTCAAGTTGCTAGTTAAGTAAACTATCCCTAACAGGAAACGTTACAGTATTCTGAGAGAGACAAGGTGGACAACAAGTTGGTTATGAGCTAATAATCAACAACTGCAGACCAATTAGTGAGAGAAGCAGTTAGATACAAGTGGTAAATTAAAGACACGAAATAGACAGAGAGAAGTGAAGGGCAAATGGAGATGAAAGGATTGGCCAACACTGCTTTGATGACAAGAGGTCCCCAGAACTGATTACGCTGTACTCACATCTGTTGATGCCTCCTTACCTAACTAACTATGCCAAACACCAAACACTGCTAAATAACATGCAAAATGTGTATAAAGACTGGTGGTTAGTGGACAGAATTGTTCATAAGGTGTAAAAAGACTGGTGGTTAGTGGACAGGATTGTGCATAAGGTGTATAAAGACTGGTGGTTAGTGGACAGAATTAAGACTGTGAACTGTTAATCAGTTGCCTACAATAACCTTTCATTTGAGTCCCTCAGCCTCTATTTACCTGCTTTGTGGCTCTCAGTAAATCACCTAGTCAAACAATCCTCCGTATTTACTATTCTTCCATGCAGGACTAGATTAGTCCTGCACGGAAGCGGCCATTAAGGAGCAGGATGGCAGCGCGCCATGCATATTAATGAAAGTGCTTTGCCTGAGCTCCTAAACAAACACAGACCATGTACGAGTACAGGGGGCATGTCTGACAGCAGAGCTCTCAGAATATACACGCTCAGAATATACACGCCCCTGCAATCGAGAAGAGCAGTTTAGGAATAAGAATGAGCGAGACCACTTATAGGTGTGTGCATACCCCCAGCAACATCCTCCCAAGTTTATAAGAGCAATACTTAATATATGAAATATAAAGAAGCTTATTTTTTTTTTAAACAAATAAAATTTAACTGGAGGTGCACGGGTTTGCCCATTGCTTAGATACGTTTATTGCAGCTTAAATGGCACAAGAGGATAAAAATCAAGATATATGCAAATGAAGCAGTACTGCAATAGTGTAGTGGGCAGAGCATTTGCCTTACGAGCAGTAATTCCCAGTTCAAGTCCCACTCCAGTACATTCCATTTTTCATGTCAAATCAGTTTATGACCAATATTATTTGTTGCATAACCTGCTAAATAACATATATTTGTGAACTGGAGTACTGCATTAAATGTAGATGTGAGGTATCATTGTCATAATGTTGTAAAATCCATAGATAATCACAAGTGCCCCATACAGTATATGTACACAGGAATCAGGGATACAAATTGAAGGTACAAAGTGTAATGAATGATAAATCCATAAGGTTTCCAAATCCACCACCATCCCAAGAACCATTTTACATTATTGTCTAAATTAGTGCGGTGGTAAGCAGGAGTAAGCACTATTAAGCAAGAGTAAGCATACTTAAGAAATAGTAAGCGGGTTTAATCCCATTTGTGCAGGGGTAAGCAATGAGCACACAGGTTAAGCAATATTGAAGCTAACTCTCTGTAAGCATATTTAACTGGAGGTTAGCATTGCTTACCATCATGCAAACCCACACAAACCCGCTTACAATTGCTTAAAAGTTCCTTAACCACTCTGTATCCAACAGCCGCTGTTCTGGCCAGAAACAAAATAAACAGCCTTTACAGGTCTTGAACCCAGGACACTGTACACTATAGCCACAGTAGTAAACCACTAAGCCATCACACCAGTACATAAGGTTGAGGTATCACCAAACAGATCCTCACTATAGGAAAATCAAACTGAACATGTGAAAGGAATCTATATACAGTTTTATGTTGTATAACCTACTAGATAACATAAATATGTGAACTGGAGTACTGCATTAAGCCCAGATGTGAGGTGTAATTGTAATAAAGTGTTGAAATCCCCTAATAAACACAAGGACCACATACAGTATATGTACACATGAATCATGGATACCAAACACATATATAATATGTAATGAATAATAAATCAATGCCAACACATATATAATATGTAATGAATAATAAATCAATGCCAAACAGCAAATAGTATGCAAATTAAAAATTAAGCTACGCTAAGCATTGCACAGCCCAGCTTAGTAGATATAAGCAATGTGTAGGCCAGGTAACTCAGTTTGCCCATTGGTATACCACTTTAAGCAATGCCAACCTTAGGTAAGCAGGCTTGCCCATAGCTTAGCATTTTCAAAACAAACTGTCCAATCACTGCAAAGTGCAGGAAATTGGCCCTATTTAAACCCAACAGGCAGGAATACATCTCATAACTGGTTGCAGCTTCCTCCTGTAGGCACTCTGACTGGTACTGGAGGGGGTGTGCGCTTCTGGGTGCAGCACTGGGGCATCCAGGAGTCCAGAGTCATGGCAGGACTCCTTGTGAAAGACCATGACCAGAGACTGCTGCAGGGCCAGTACCAGGGTTCCCAATAGAAAGCAGAAGCCTGGGACTGTCTTGCCCATGACCTTACCAGTGCCACTGGCATACCCCGAACTGGTAAGCAGGTCAGACATCATTATGCCGACCTGAAGCGGAGAAAGGGGCATCTCTTGGATCAGTGGATCCAAGAGCTAGGAAGACAGGGGATGTCCCAGCCATGTGTAAGTATCAGTCCACTACCTGTTTAATAATTTCCAGCTCATGTATATTATGAATAGGTATGGCTAAATATTCCTCGTATGTCTTTCACAGTGGCAGATGAGCAGGCTGTGAACCAGGAAGCCCATGCCTGTAGATTGCAGCGGTTGCGATGCGACGCAGGTTAGTAATACTCTTGCATGTACTGTCATAGGAAATAAATCTAAAAGTAGTAGTAAGTTAATTGCCTGTAAAAACCTGTGTTGTTTAAGGCATGTACTGCATACACCAGAAAATATGGCAGGAAGAGTCTCATATAGGTTGTATGTAAATAAAAACATAATAGCCTGACAATAAAGGTCTAACTGCTGGACTGCACGTGTTTACTCTGGTATCATATGGTAATGTAGAGTTGCAATCTCTTAATAGTACTGTTGTATTAAGCACTGTTACCCACACTGTGCTACATAAATAAAATGTGTAGAAATATCTGTATATAACTGTTGTAATCCCAAGAGGTCATATAGTACAACTGAGAGAGACTTAGACAGAAAACAGTTAAAAGACAGACAACATAATCCACATAGTGTACTCAACTGAGATGTGAACTGTTGCATTTTTAGCACACACAGCAATGGTTCGAATCCTGGGAGTGGTAGTAGGTTGTAAGCAATCATACCCCACAACTGTACAGATATATCCAGAATGTCCAGTAAAATAGACCATATCTGCTGCCTGTCCCCCTGGCAAATCAGTGGGATGATCCCAGACATTTAGGCAGCAAACAAGAAATACAACTGATTGTCAGATATCTATAAAAACAAACCTGTCACTCTAGCAACTCCCCAAAATGTTATGAGAGTAATAAGCCAAGTATGTCCCATCTCCACCCCTATGTTGTCAAGCTGTGACCAGAGTGTGTGCAGTAACAGCGTGAGACATATGTGCATAATACTAAAGTGCACTAAATAATAAGGTATTACTCATCACTGTCACTCACACTGTGCTACATAATAAAACTGTCTAGGAAATCCTGTACAAGAGTGTTGTAATTACAAGGTCAGACTGTAAAACCACAGGAGAATTATAGACAGAAATTAGACAAGAGATATACAGCAATATCTATATAGCACGCTCAACTATGATGGACACTGTTTTATTTTTAGCAGACACAGCCATGGTTTGAATCCTGGGAGTGCTAATCTCCGACATGTAGGCAGCATTTCATGTCATATAACTGACTGTCAGGCCTGTACATATTTGGAAAATGTCAATGAAAACAAACCTGTCATTGTACAATTCACCAAAGGTTTAAGAGGGCAATAGTCAAAATATGTCCCAGTTCACCTGCATGTGGTCAAGACATGCCCAGAGTGTGTGCAATAAGAGATGGACAGGTATGTGCATAAGATCAACGTGAAATCTGGGAATATGTGTAAAAACAGTAGGTAGTGTTAACAAACAATACCTTCACAGGTATGTCAGGTAAGAGGTGTATACTGCAAGTAAAACTCAATTCATGTATATAGTTGTCTACATCCATACCACTGTCCAAACTACGGTGATAGGGTAGTGTACTAATACCTGTAAGGTACAGATCACAGCACTGACTAGGAAAGTAATGAGAACTACAGGTATATGCTAGTTGTTAATTGACATCTTTCTCCACACCCCCCCAACTATATCTGTAACAAGAAACTAAATATACAGCTCAGTCAGTATGCGCTGCATTAAATCTACTGTTGGGACATATGTCCTATTGTTTGATAAATATTTAAATTTGTTTCTATGCATGCGCCATGTTGAAATACTCCCACAATGTACCTGTTGTAATGTCCACTGTGGTTCCATATATGCATGTGTTCCGTTTGCTATGCAACTGTTCCATATCTGGTGCTTTGTTTTAATGGGAATATCTATGCATGCTGTTATACCTAATCCTGGAATATGTTGACTATTACTAACCCACATATGTTGTAAAATTGAAACAGCATAGCACATTTGGGAAGGCTGGTCCTAGCAGACCCACCTGTCCCACCTCAGCTGGCTGTGGCACCGGGCACCAGCATGTTTGGGGCCCATTCTGGGATCTCCCCATCTGCTGGTCCTGCATCACCTTCAGGTGGAACCGCATCAGGGGGTGGGGCTCGGTCACCCTGGGAGCGGGTGAGGACAGGACACTGTCACCCATCGCCAGGTCTGTGGCATGGTGTGTAGCGAGCTCCGCAGGGAGTATTAGAGATCTGATACGCCAGCTTGAGGGCCGCATGTCACAACTAGAGGGTCAGCCTGGCCCTCATACTCAGCCCCCAGCACAGCCACCTTCGGGGCTGTGAAGGTGCAGTGGTGATGGCCCATGGGTAGGGACCTCAGTCCCACTGTTTCCACTAGGGGGCTCATGGGATCCCAATTTCCCAACACCCCTCCCCATCAAGGTGTTTACCCCCTACATGTTTCATATACTGCCCCTGTATGCTGTCTTGTCTATTATCCTACCCAACCTACCTCCCCAAATATACCTACTATCCCTCCCCAACATTCCACTCTCACCTGAAAAAAAAAAGGGAATCTGTTCCCCCCCAAAAAAATCTTGCCCCATACATAGTTGTCCATTTTGCACACATGTCCACTAGACACATGTAATCCGGTCTAATTGGCTTCACAACATATTATTGTTGTCCTCACCCCTCTCTCAGGGGGTTGAGTGTCCAAATCTATTTCCAAATTCAGTGTATATGCACAGCTGTTGCTGTAGACAAAATGGGCAGCTATGGACCTTCCTTACACCCGTCTTCCACATTCCTAGCTATTTTCCCTACTGTCTTTCCCTCTCTGTGCCCCTTTTGCACCGCTTTCTTATCAACTCTTTTTCATTTCTTTTAAAGAAATTAGCGCGGGGTTAAGCAGGATTAAGCACTTTTAAGCAGCAGTAAGCAGGTTTAACCTTATTTGCATGGGGATAAGCAATGCCTAAACAGGTTAAGCAATTGAGAAGTTAACTGAGTATAAGAAACTGTAACTGGAAGTTAGTGCTTACCTTCATGCAAACCCATGCAAACCTGCTTACAACTGCTTAAAAGTGCCTTAATCACTCTGTAGCCAATGGCCCTTGTTCTGCCACCAACAAAATAAAGAGCCTCTACAAGGATTGAACCCAGGACCCTGCACACCATAGCCAAAGTGATTTGCCACTAAGCTATGTCTGATATACATAACCCAGATGTTTTCACAAACATATCATCCAGCATAGTCATTCAACAGTACAGGAAATGTATTTATACATGTAGATGTGTGTGTGTGTGTGTGTGTATATATATATATATATTTATATATATATATATATATATATATATATATATATATATATATATATATATATATATATATATATATATATGTGTGTATATATATATATATATATATATATATATATATATATATATATATATATATATATATATATATATATATATATATATATATACTATATATATATATATATATATATATGTGTGTGTGTATATATATATATATATATATATATATATATATATATATATATATATATATATATATATATATATATATATATATATATATATATATATATATATATATATATATATATATATATATATATTTATGTATATACAGAGAGAGAGAGACAGAGAGAGATGTATATACAGATAGATATCTATAGATATAAAAGAGAACATATCAAATACATATATGACCAAAGTCACCATTAATGGAGGTGAGGGGGCCCAAGCTAAATACGTCTTGTAAGTATTGATATCACCCCCTCCCCCGCAGTAGAATAGATCTGCCCTGCAATGCAATACCAGCTGTTGTAAATCCCATAACCAGGACCCAACACAACATGGGCACAAGACGTTAACAGTAATCCATCCCACCTGTATGATGTCTTGCTGGTATCAATAACATTTCATGCAGTAAAGTCTGGCTACCATAAGGAATGTACAATGTGGAAGCAATAAAGATTCCAAAGATACATATACACACACATATATGCAGATATATATATATATATATATATATATATATATATATATATATATATATATAAGTAACTACTCATACACACAGAGAGATATGTATAGGAAGATACATATTTAGAGGGTGCACACCATACTGAACAGCCAGTATTCCTACAGTTGCCACCTTATCAAATGGACAGTGTATGAGTCACCCATACAAAAGACAATTGTTGCCTGAAACATATACCCACAGAGAAGTCAAAAGATATAACACCACACACAGGTCTGCATACATAAGAAATTTTTATTTGTGTATTAATACAGTTGTATATGCCATGTTTAGCCTTTGAAATACATACAAACAGATTAATGCAACTCTCAAACAGATCATTTAATACAGTAATCCGAAAGCATAACATACGTTGCTGTCCAGGCCAAGGCCTTCAAGTAGTACAACAGTAAAGACAGACTGGGCCACAGGATAACAATCAATCAACAGTAAGTAATGCAGATGTATAGCCCAGCCACCTCTAACTACACTCTGTACTCAATCCCTCGGGGGAAAAGACTTAAGGTGACACAATGGGATGTATCTGTTACATAACAATGCATAACTGAAACCATCACAATCACACTGACAAACAGAACAGTTTGTATGGCAGTAAGCAGTAGGCCAGCAATGTTCCCAAGGTGAAATGTATGGTAATGTACAGCCATATACTGTAAGGCAGCTTACTACTGATATCCCTCACATGTTGTAACAGCCTAGGTTATTTATGGTGCATACCCCCCCCCCCCCATAGACTGACTTACAGGGGCATATAACACTGTTACATACACTGACCTCTGGACTGCAGAAAGGCACACATGTTTTAAGCAGATGAAGCCTACATATATATGGACCCTACCCCACAATATGTGTTGGGGCCACAACAGCAGTGGAATGATGGCAGGAATGGCAGCATGACATACTCACAGGCCACTACATAACAACCCCTGATAGCATGTCATATGGACAAAGCCTGGTATGTACGTGGAGGACAGAGGCTAGAATACAGGCCCATATGTGAAATAGTGTTGTCATACACTAAGCAAGTCACTGGTGTTACAGGATAGTGTGCAACATACCCTTAGTCAGGAATATGAAGTCAGAAACACAAATGGATGTAGCCATGTACTGATAGCACTCAACACATACACTGCTAGTGATATATCTAACACAAGACCTGTGTGGTGGACAGGCAAAACATAACAGGCACACCTCTGGCCATCATGTAGATAGGTAGATCCACAAAACCACACAAGTGAGGCCAAGTGCACAGACAGAACCAATGATATTAGACCACCCAAAAAAGTCCAGCACAAATAGAATGGGTTAGAAAATGACTTTTATTTCATAAAAAGTGGCTAACCCAAAACAAACAGATCAGTTTCAGCTCAAAATAGCCTTCCTCAGGGTTAATCCATACAATCACACACATTGTTTAAATAACGCATCTTAAATTACCTATGTCTTCCTATTGGTGCATGCCACATTAACTCTGCTCATTCAGGCCAGGTTTGAAAAGAGCTCCCAACCTTACTATCCAGCCTGATTCTTTTTCATTGAGTTTGGTATGCCACCCTGTCTTACACATTCTATTCCCCTGAATTTTATCTATAATGGTAAATTGAAATTTGGCAGTGTGGTGGGTTAGTGTATGTTTGTAAAGAGAATTTGTAAGCCTTTTTTATTCCTCATGTAACTTAAATGCTCACTGATCCTAAATCTTAATGGACTTGAGGTTTGCCCGACATAGAAGGCGGAACAAAAGCAACTGGCTAGATAAATAACCCAATCACTACCGCAATTGCCCATGATGTTAATTGTATATATTTTAGATGTATTGCTGCTTTTAAATTCCTTAGTTTTAACCATGTGTGTGCATGCACAACAATGTCCACAAGGAATGCTGCCTGTCAACCTATCTCCAAATAACATAGTCTGATGGATGTTAGTGGTGGAGCCCTTCTTATAATGAGTGAGATATGAGTTGATTGTCCTTCCTCTGCGATATGAATATAAACATTGGGGGGGAAGAATATTGGCCAATCGCTCATTGGCCAACAAAATGTCCCAATGATTATTTATATAATCTCAAAATCCGTTCGTGTTACGACCATAGGTAATAACCAAGCGGATATTCTGAGATATGTTTTTATCCTGTTTCTCAAGTTTTGGTTGATACTGTAGCAGGTTCTCACGATCAAATCTAGCTGCATGCATACTGGCACCATGTATGGTTCCCACCTGGTATCCCCTGCTGAGGAATATGTTAAATAAATCGTTTCTCCCAGAATTGTAAGCTTGATTAGTGGAGCAGATGCGTTTGATACGCAAACATTGAGATTTTGGTATGTTGCGAATAATAAGGGTGGATGATGGCTGGTAGCATGGAGCAAAGAGTTGAATTGAGTAAATTTTCTGAAGGTCTCTGTCTGTAATGTATTATCAGAATCCCTACTTATCAACACATCCACAAATGTGATCTTGTTCATATCCCAATTCAAAGTAAAATGAATGCCCCACTTATTTTCGTTTAGGTAATCAACAAATTGTAGTACATGGGAAACATTCCCTTTCCACACCATCCAGCAGTTGTCTAAAAAGCGACGCCAGATGTCCGTATTATCCAAAAATAAATTATGAGAAGTATCATAAATTTGCTGCTCCTCTTTGTTTCCCATGAACAGGTCTGCATAAATGGGGGCAAAAGATGCTCCCATTACAGTGCCTCTGACTTGCCAATAGCATTCATTCCGAAAATAGAAAACATTTTTAGTTAGAACGTGTTCTGTCAGACAAAGTTAGTAGAGTATTGAAACCTGGTGGATAGCGGTTCGCTTTATCTAACCAAAATTGTATGGCTTCTGAACCTGCCCAGTGAGGTATGTTTGTATAAAGGGCTGTCACATCCATGGTGCAAAGTAGCCAACTTGGTTCAAGTTGGGTATCCCCAATGATTTGCAGGAATTGGGTTGTGTCCTTAAGTCTGGACCTGACCAGTGATAGTAATAGTTGTAAGTATTTTGTGAGGAAGGCTGACAGTGGTTCCGTTAGAGACCCCTTACCCGAGACAATAGGTCTACCTGGTGGTTCATTAGGATCTTTTTATATTTTGGGTAATAAATATAAGTATTGTGATGTGGGGTCGGAAACTGTAAGATGATGTTTAATTTCCTGTGTGATAATGCCTTCTTCATGTGTCAGTTGTAAAAACTGGTCTATCTCTTTCTTAAACTTAAAAGTCGGGTCCAGATACATATGCATGTAGAAAAGGCCATCAGATAGTTGTTTCTCGGCCTCCCTATGGTATTTCTCCCAATCCATTACAACAACAGTCCCTCCCTTATCAGCAGGTAGAATAACTAAATTGTGATTATTGCTGAATTTAATTAGAGCTTCCTGTTCATCTTTGGTTAGATTCTGTTTGGTATTGGCAAAAGTTCTACCATGAAAATGTAGATCTTTGAGAACACATTCCCTAAACACCGAGACATGCCTGTCCATAGGTGGCATGAATTGTGACTTCCAAAACCAGAAGTCAGTAGATCTCTGAGTTTGATCAGTTTCTGAGAAAAACAATTTCAGGTTCAAAATTCTGCAAAAATCATTTACATCATTTACCAAAACATGTTCATTAACAAAGAAGGCAGGAACAAAGTTTAGTCCCTTATTCAGCAACTTTATTTCATTTTCTGTAAGACTGCATGACAAAATGTTTAAAAATACTGTTGTTGCTTATGATAACATTTGGTTCAGAAGTTGGTCTATGTTGTGTATTGGTCCTGTGCTTCCTAACCCCCTAAAGGGTCATTCATGGGTTTCCTCTTAGCTACTGGGGACTCTTGAATGGTTATAGAATCTATGTCAGTAGCAGATGATGATTCATCACCAGAAATCATCTCTGAAAATTCAGTTCTATTCCTGAGAATAGACCTAGGTCTTTTCCTTGTCTTAATGTGTCTTTGTGTGGTGTCTTGAAAACGAACACTTATTTGTGTATTAAATGGTTTACCTTTTTGGTAATCATTAACATCCCTATTAAATTTATCAATCTTTTTCTTCTTAAGTTGTTGTTCCAATTGTGATAAATCTTTGGCTAGAGTATTCAAATGTGTGTGGAAAATTACTTCCCCCCTCATAAACTCTGGCTTCCTCACAGATCTGTTTGACCTCCAAAATATATTTTTCTATAACTCATTTATGGTAGGTACTGAGGGCCTCCACAAATAACATTGATGCCTGATGTTGGGCTTGGGCCCAATCCTGAGTGAGTTTTTCATCAATCTGACTGACCAAGGGTTGCATTTTTACTCTAAGCCCACGTGGGGTAATATCCTTAACCTTATAGGCTTTGAAAAGCCTCAGATGCCAAATATGGGATCTCAACATCTTCATACTTTTAGTTAATCTAGAAAATATCAGAGTACATGGGTCTCCTATTGGCTTATTATTAGTCCCCAAGTCATCTTGGCCTGCTGGTGTTAACCCAAAAATCCCTAAATCATGGCGGTCTGCTGACAGACCTTCTAACAATGTGATTAAATCCATATTAGTGCCTTGCTGTGCTTCAATGAAAAATCCAAACCCAAATGCAGTGACTGCACAAATTTAGATTGGTAATCAAATCTGTATCTGGAAAAAAAGACACCTTCAACAATCCCTATACATCACTCGTAATGAGATGAAAAACACCCCAGAATAGAGTTCTGGTTCTATAAATCTATGGCTAAATACTCTTGCAACATATGATTTGGCAGAAGTTGGTCTGTATTATGGTCGGCAAGGCATGTCCATATATAGCAAAAAAGAATATTCCTATAACTTTTTGTCAAAACACTGGATAACCCAAATAATGGCCTCCCTGATGCAACAAAAATCCAAAAAATAGTACTTCAGCTGGGATTGTCCTTTAAGCTGACCTTCATCTCTGGCTGTGAATGTATATAGGTTTCTGCTTGATGAGCAAATACGTCCTAAAAAAAATTAACGTTTAGTAACAACAATACTTTATGTTCAGGACTTGCCCAGATATCTGAAACCATACCATGGAACTTAGTATTCAAATAAACACATCAAACAGCTGACATTTGTCTCTGTCTATATAGAGCAAATGTGAGCCCAAATGATATTACCAAATATCTTGAATATGCCAATTATCTAGGGTACTCAGTGTGTTGATATACCACTAAGTATCGCTGTAAAAATGCCAACAATCAAAGGTTACACTAGCAAGAACATGCCTGGAAAACCATGTTTCAAATCAACTGACCAAAAAATAGCAAAGTCATTCAATTTAGCATCCACAAAATATGATATATAATCCAAAATATTGACACAATTCTGAGCCCCATTCAGAGTAATAACTAGGCCCACAGTTGAGAGCTATGCAGACAGACTGCATTCCATGTTAAACTAGTATGTACACACAAACCCTGTAACACTGGTGCTATACAATGCATATGACAACACTACTCACATTCTGCTGTAGTTCTGGAACCTTATACAAATATGTAGCTGGCCTGAGTCTGCAAGTCCTCTTGTAAGAGGTATTGCTACCTGCTGTCTGTAACATCTCTGCCCACACACAGGAAGGATGTCCACCATACAGGAAAAGGTAAAGGGACCACACCCTCATGATGTAGGGATTTATAGAGGTGGGTTCCCATGACAGCGGTAATTGGAAGTACTACACAGCATGCTGCATGCAGGTAGCAAGTGGAAGACACTGATTGGTGCAGAGGTCATCACCTGATCATGTGCATCACCTACAAAATCCATGCTGCAATCTATTCAAAGCAGCTCAATCCATTTACTGGAGAGAGAGTGTGTGTGAAACAAACAACAAACAAACTAAGACAAAAGAAAGCAGGCTAAAGGCCAAGGCAAAGGAGAAATAAAAAAAAACCTACAAGGAAACTATCCAGAACAGACATCATTCCCACAACAGGTATGTGAAGTATATTTGCATGTAATTGACTGTAGTACTTGGTCCATAATAATGGGATATATGATGTGGAATGATTTATATGTGCCATCAGGTGTTGTAATGATGTTCAGCTGAACAATTGTTATGGACAATAGAGTCTTCCCCTGTGGGTAGTGGACCATACCCATCAACTGTGCAGAGCAGCACTGACTGACAATATTTAAGCCATCATAGTGTGTGTTGTGTAATGGAAAACATGTATATTACTGTGGCCAATAGCTGGTGGTGGAAGTAACACGTGGGTTCCAGAGCCCACCACTTGCAGGACACGCAAGTTAACATGTAATGTAGCATGCTGAAATGCCACAGGTGTGTAATAGGCTTACCTGTAATCTGTCCCTATATATACCCTAATGTTTGGCTGTGTCCATATATGGCACCTGTCTGTGTTGTAGCAATGCAGAACAGTGCAGCTGTGCAGGACGGAGAGTTAGAGATTGTGGACCTGATGTCTGAATGTACCATATATATATATATATATATATATATATATATATATATATATATATATATATATATATATATATATATATACACATATATACAACATAATATATATCTACACATATATAGATATACATATATATGTTTATGTCTACATATATACAAGCACACACATATGTATATAAATACATGTCCCCTATATTTCCATCACAGTGCTGCATGCTATGTGTGAGGGAACATCACACATATCAATACACACATATACATACAGCAGTAAGTATGTGCAACATGGCTGGTTATGTCGCATGTGAACCCCTTGTTGGGACCACATTGCCCTTGTCCGTGAAGGTGGGAATGGGAATTTGGGGAAGGATAGCAGGTATATTTGTGGAGGAGGTTTGGGTTGGTAGATAGAGATGACAGCCTACAGGGGTGGTATATGACACATGTAGTGGGTAAACACCCTGGATGGTGGGTGTCGACTGTGATGTGGAAGCCCCATGAGTCCCCATATGGTAACAATGGAAACAAAGCCCTCACCAATTGCCAGTCACAACAGCAGCTTCATGGCCCTGAAGGTGCCTGGGCTGGAGGCCAAGCAGTAGGAGCATGTGGACCCTGTGCTTGTGTACTGAGGGACTCAAGGTGCTGTAGCACATCCCCCAAGTCATTGTGGAGCTCCCTATGCAACAGACCCTGGACCTAACCTCAGGTGACAGGATCATGTCTGTGTGTGGCCCCGGGGGGGACACCATCCCCTGAGGTGGTTCCACCTGAAGGTAGTGCAGGACCAGTAGATGAGGAGGCCCCAGGGTGAGTCCCACATGTGATGTGGCCTAGTAACATGGCCAAATGAGGTGGGAGAGGTGGTTCTGCTGGCAACTGTTCCCTAAACATGCTATTGTGTCACTGTTATAGAACATATGTGGGTAGTAATAGTCCACACAATCCCGGATCATGTCCAACAGCATGCATAGATATCCCCAATAACACATAACGACAGATGTGCAGCAATCACATAGCAAACAGAACACATACATATATAGAACCATAGTGGACCTTACAATGGCATGCAGGTGACATTGTCTGTAACAGGCCAGCAATGATAGTGTCCCCACAGGGAACATGGCTACAAACACATAGCACAAAGTGTGGTACAATACGATATATGTCCCAATGGTAGGTAAGCTGTAGCCATATCTACTGAGTTGTGTGAACAGTTTGTTGTCACAGATATGGTGGGGGGGGGAGACAGAGATGTGTATTAAGAACTATGGTAACCTTGCTGTATGAGTTGCTCAGACCTGTTACCATCTTTATGTCTTTCATACAAGATGTCACACAGCCAGTTACCCATGTATTCCAGCGGACGAAAATGAGGTAATCTTCAACCACCTGGTACAGCACTACCAGGTGGTCTTTGGCAGGGCAGCCCATAAGCAGCAGGAGCGGACCACCCTGTGGAACAATCTAGTTCACAGGGTCAATGATGTCGGCCTGCATAACCACAGTTATGAGCAGGTCCGGCATCATTGCAGTGACCTGCTTCGTAATGTCCACCAGCATGCTGCTGCAATCTAGGGGGAATCACCTTGCAACAGGGGGGGGGACATGCCATCCATCGCCCCCGACAGGTGTTGAGGAGCTCCTCACCAGCTTCGTGGCACCTGCCCACTGACACACACAGCAACTGGCAGAGACCATATTGAAGGTGGGTGCTACCTACACACCAGCCGAGTAGCATGAAGGTAAGGTCACAGGGCACATCAATAGACCACTGTTGCGTATCCATCCACATCTGTTCAGGTAGATCATGCATATGTGAGATGACATATATATATAGTCTGTTGCTGCGTAGTAGTAGTAAACAGATGTGCATAAGCTGTAGTATTGTGGACTTGTACTGTTGATGTACATGTAATGCTGTACCCATGCCACAGCTGTGGTTACTGACATCACATCTCTCACACTCTTATGTAGGTCCCTCTGGTATGCCACCAAGGCAGCAGCCTGTAGCTGGTGAGTATGGTTTATGTTCATGCTTTCCAATACACCGGTCAAGTAATGGATATAGTATATTCTATACACACATCTAACATGCCTACCCATAATGCATGCCGTACATGTTCACGTATTGTTGCTGTTAACTGCACTGCATCACAGTAGTGACCATGATGGTGTCTCTGAAGGGTATGTCAGACACCTGCAATATAATTTATATCCTGTCATTGCAAAATGTGTCCACAGGGAAGAACATAATGGTGGGAACAAATGGCCTACAGTATGGACATGTGTGAAACATCAACCTTATACAGTGCTACAAAAGTGTATATACCATTATTACAATGGCAACTGTTACAGATCTACACTACGGCATATCATAATACAGTGGTCCACAAGCATTAAAACCTGCAATGTGGTCCCAACATGAGCAATGAGTGTGTAATACGGAATCATAGGTTAGGGCAGCAAATATAGGGAATACATACCTTCACAAACACTGGAAGCATATGTGTACACAAATTCCAGATACAATATAGTGGAAACAGCTGTTGAGGTACCAACTGCATGCATTTGTCATGGATATGCACCTTTCAGCAAGTACACGTCCCCAGTGTCACACCACGTATTGGTCTGCTGTCCAAGACATTTGGCCATCAAATGTGCACACTTACCTGCAACAGAGGCAGGTGTGGCTTGCACACATCTGACATGACATGGCGTGGGCCGCATACCCAACAGGTAGCACCCATGAGCTGGACATGTAGCCATACCTCACCATTGCATATGCCATGGCAAACAGTGCAGACAGTCATTTATGTGGCAAGGATGTATGGGACAGGAACGATGTAGGAAATAAACATATGGCCCTCCAAGACAAATGATGTCACGTGTAGCAAATTGGTCATGCGAGCTGCCCAGTAACATGTCACAACACTGAGGGGGTTGCAGGAATGTCCAGCAAGTACTGGCTATGCAGTACCCATGTCAGCAATTGCCTGGACTCTGCTAGCGTGTGGCCTATGGGTTAGGGTAATCAGATGTGACAGTTGTATCACAGGAAACATCAGCCAGGCCTCTCTACAGGTAGTGTATGCATAACAGAAGAGGTTCCCAAAAGTCATAAGTTGCAATGTGTACTGGTGTACCATGACCATGTTGGAAACCTACAGACAGTATCATGTAAGATACATGTGCTGCACAACCAATGCCTCACTCCACCTCAGGGCCACCATCCCCATCTGTACTGTGCTGGTGCCAGTGTACATCTGTATGTTTGCCATTCATTACCTGGGACTAGGCTGTTAAACGTGGTGTTCAGTGTTTGGGACACTGAAAACTGACACACATGTGCAGGCTATAGTTGTCAACCATCTGCAAAAAGGTTGAAGGTGGGGAGGTGGTGTCATCATGATACACCAGTGCACTGCAGCATGGATCCTAAGGATGCTACAAATGGCTGTATCTGCACACAGACAGGTTCAGAAACTGTGGCAGACTTAACCCTGACTCCACAGCAATAGTGACGGCAGTGTGTGAACTCCAAGGGATGTGCACATGAGTTGACCTTGCAATCATGCAGAGTTGGGGGACATGTGTAGGGCAGACCGACCATATACTGGCAAATGCAGAGGGCCCATGCTAGTATACCCCTGCCAGGAATAGTGACTGCTGTAGTACATATAACAGTAGGTGCAACAAACCATCATGATAAGGGTGTGCACACATATGCACCCATGAAGTGTATGCATCGCGGTCAGCATCTGCACACCTAACAAATTTGTTAGACACTGCATGTGACTGTACAGGACATATGTCACATATCAGGCTCATGTAATGTTAACATTTGCAGTGATGTGGTCCTATGGCATATCAAGGAAGAGTGCATCATATCAATAAGGGTGTGTACATTCCCCATAGCCATAGTAAGGTTTGGCGGTTGTCAGTGTAATAGGATTGTATTGGTCATACATGCACCACTTATACTGAGATCTGTAAATCAGACATCAGGCATTCACAAATGACATCTGTCCACATATCATCCCAGGTATGTGTCAGACAAACACACAGGGGCTGTGAGCATTAGAGCAGACATAACTGACACAGTAATACACATTCAGCAATGGTGTGTACACCTGTGAGGTATGGTGCACAGTACATGGCAGGGTGCAGAACGGGTGCACCACAATACTGTGTACATGGTGCATTGTTTTCCAGAGGAAGGGGCATCACCTACTAACACAGCTTATGCATCACACACATGTATACTGTTGCTAGCATGAATTGACTATAGTTGCACTGCATGCTGTTGAGTACAATATGTTATGCATGTTGACAGATGGGTAATGGGAGGTTTGTATGTAGTATCACTGTGCAACCTCACCTGTAGGTGTGTGTAGGTGAGGGGGTTATTTTGCCTGGAAGTGAAATCTGGTGGAGTGGAGGGGGTTGATGCATGTAGGATGTGTGTGTGCATGTGTGTGTGTTTGTTTGGATGTCCATGTATGCACAAGTGTAATTGTGGGGTCATTCATACGTCAGTACTTCCCTTTGGAATTGTGCAGTACATGGACATGGACTGACACACGAGACACCAGGAATACTTGTCTGATATGTAATCACAGGACAGCTGATAGTATAATAAGGTCTGTAGCATGGAACATGCATTGGGAGAGAAACTAGACATCAGGTATACTGTTAAAATTGCAATCAGCAGAAAGGTGAACGACTACCCTTTTATGCAACACTACAGATGCATTCGGGAATTAGTAGACAACACCAGGGAGGGTATCCATATATTACTGTTGTCCACATGATAAGTTGATTGAGCAGCAGATCTTGCATGTACTGAGCATAGTTACGTATGACACTCCAGTGCGTGACATTATGGTGTGAACGTAGTAGCCCCTAACATATAGGGGCCATGCTCACGATGTCCGGACATACCCAGGGTAAACACTGGATGACAGCAGTGAGGCCTTGGAAAACCTACACCAATCAAGTCACGGAGGTAATGGAGTAACAGGACTTGTGTTGTGATCACTTGTCTAGGCATTTAGAAGAATGATACATTAATGAGTGGTATTAATGAGTGTATGTTACCAAGTGTCATGCAGGATGGGGAACTTACATGAATAAACTTGGGACTGTCTGTAAACTCAGGGACAGGTAGGTATTATGGTGGAATTTCAGGGTGTGTGTGTGTGTGTGTGTGTGTGTGTGTGTGTGTGTGTGTGTGTGTGCATGTGTGTGTGTACTGTTATGCAATGTTGTACAGGTCTTAAAGTGCATTTCTTGTTTACCCCTCACAGGTGGCGATGTGGATCAGGGTCCCTCCTGAATGCAATCTGATGTTGGTGTCCATACAGACACCGAAAATGATGATATGCCAAAAATATGCCATCGTCTATCATTTCCCTGTTATTCACCCCAACCCTGCACACAGTCACAATGCCTATAGATACCCCATCGCCAGTGGTTATAGCAGAGGGACAATTGGCAGTTGGTGGCAGTGCACAGGAGAGTGTGGTATCTATGCCTGCTGTGTCTGGACACATCAGGCATAGCCAGATGTCTGGCAGGGTACCACATATGCAGATGTACTGGGGTGCTCATGGGAGGGCCACTGCTCATCATGCCCCTGGCAGAAGTGCAACAACTGGTACCACCAGATGCATGTTTCAGACTGTCATGGGGGTGCAGGCATATATGGAACTGTACACCAGACAGAGTCTGAGGCTGCAGAGGGCTGCTCTCTCATCTGCAAGTGACAACTTCCATGAACTTGCAGGTGCCCTCCATGATTATACCAAGGTCATGGATAGATGGTTGGGTGAGATGCTGGGCCTCATCGACCGTGGATTGTCAGTGCTAGAACATGTGGTGCCAGCAACACCAACAGCTGGCGGTCGACATGGATGTGCAAGGACACCAAGCCTCTCCCATAGTGGCAGTACCAGCACCAGCAGTGCAGGAGGGGTGCTGTCCACACCACACCACAGCAGGCCACGTGCACATGGCCCTGGACAGTCCCAAGAGGGACCTGGTTCCATCAGACATATGTCATCATCAGGGGAGGGTAGCACATTGAGGCCTGTACCTGGACATGCCCATGGAACCCCTGGCAGGCAAAGTCCATGTGTCCATGGCTGGAGGCGGTGAACTGCACACCCTGCCAGGTATGGTCTGCAGCTGTCCAAGAAACACCTGTATAGGGCAGCCACATGGCAGAACTGTGTGTATGCATACCCACACACTATACAAACACACTTAGGGCAACCCCATACCTACACACACCACATCATCATGCCAATATCAACAAATTACACCCCTCACCCACACACATAGTGTCAAATGTATAGCCCACCCTTAGTCTCTGGCAAACCAACAACACACCCTGCGCATATGATGATACCTGTGCCACATCCCTGTCATCCATAACATTGATGCAAGGACAGACTAATATGGTTCTGATGCACATGGTGTACTACAGTGTACCAATGTACTGCTGTGCAACATGTTGTCTAATGCTTACATGTCTGGCAGTGTAGCTGCCCAGCCATGATGCATTATATCTGTTAGTAACACTGACTGATTGTGGTCTCCATAATGTTATCCATTTGTTTTGTAGCAGGAGGATAGTCTGCAGTCATATTCCACAAGGGGTATGGCACTGTGGTGACACCATGACTGTGACATATCCTGGGTAGAGTTGAACACATGTCACAGGTCTGTGTAACAGTTACTGCCTGTGCCACATGGACAGGTGACCCCCTGGGACATGTATAATCAGCAACCTGATGTAGACCTCTCCACATACATGCACATTCTTACTTGGTAACACTGGGAATAGACCCCTACCTAGGTATGTAGTGCTACTGATATGTGTGGCTTTCACTGCACACATCGCACAGGGTTTAGAATGAGGTGTGTTCCACGTTACATGTTACATGCAGGACATCCCCAGACATGTACAGTATGGTGATGAGGATGTAATGGTTGTATATGGACAATACATACTGTGACATACCATCATATACACATTAACAGACACATAACAGGCAGACACTCATCGGAGAGACCTGGGCCTATGAGTGCTAACTAACTTGTCAGTGTTTCCAATATGTTACAGGTAGGCTGCACACACATCAAATGCATAACCCGGCTGGATTGTGTTATCAGTTACTTGTATGGTTGATGGTGACAGTGGCCACCATACAGTGGTACATGGGACATGTACAGAGGGTAGCATGGTGTAATGACAGTATACAAAGCACCCACACCCCACTGTGGATATTGTACACACTGGAACCCATGATGACACTCTAACATACCCACCATCACTCATTGACCATGATTGTGATACAACCCATTGTCCATCCCAACAGTGGTACTACAGGGATATGCATCTAATGCACATGCCACAGGCATAGTAGGGTGATGTATTGTCATGCCTCACCTATGGGCAGCAACATCACTATCTGTAATACTGTGTGGCAATACGTATTCTAATAGGAGTATGTGGCCTTGAAATGCTGTACCTTACAGATATACATACATACACACATACACACACTCACCAGAACTCAGTGGGTATCCCATGCCTATCAACCCATTTGTACAACACTGTTGTGCTGGTACTTCAAGGCTCAGGTACCTGTTAGGAAGGGGAGCATAACAGGGTACACGTAATGTCTGGTACAGCAGCAGCCACATCTAACTATGGGTGCTGCGGTGGGTGTGAAGGCTCTCATGGTATTCTCAACTGCAGGTGTACTAACACACAGACACTGATATCCTCAGTAATGCACATGTACACAATTGTCAGTACTGGGGTGCATCGCTGCAGGTGGTCATAGGTGTGTACCTGGCTATTGTCCAGGGAGAGATGGGAAGTGAAGGGGATGTGTGTACAGTAGTATCATGCCACCTGCCATGTGCTAGCAGGCAATCTATCTACAGACACCACTGTGGTGACCCTCAGGGTGAGAGTGACATCCATCAACCAATCCTCTGGGTGCCTCCTGCATGGCCAGTGAGGTTATACAGTTGACATGTATGCAACATGTATTACAAAACATGGTTAGTGGCTGTGTTGGAGACATGTACCCAAGCATGTTCTGTTGACTGTGGTAGTGTAGTGGAGGTAACCATGGCATGTGGTGCATACAGGGTGTTGTGTCCTATCTGTGCCAGTTATAACACAGCTGAGCAGACATGTCAGTGTCAGTCAAGCATAGGTTGCCTGTACGTATCCAAGCTGGATAACAGCCATCTGCATATCTGTACAAGGACTGACAGACATCAGCTTGCAAACTAGCTATGCAGTAGGATGAATGTGTCGACAGACAGATGTCTGACACCAATATGTATGCCATTACTACATGTTGGAAGCCCTCACTTACATGTGCTATACAGACAGTAGTCTACAGTTACTTTCCACATGTCATATCATTATCCAGTAGGGGATATATACTGCGATACAGTTCACACACCAGGAACATGACAGTGAGGCCTCAAAGTCCATCTATGCATGCAGAGGTGCTTGTTGCCAGTACTACAATTAGCAATCTACTCTTGCTTGGGAAAGCACTGTCAACAGTAGTAACGACATGATACACTACATGCCAGTGTGACTGCATATAACCTGGGATACTACCCATGTATGTAACACATTCACATGGATAAGAGTGATGAACAGGTCTTATATACTCAAGTGTCCCAAACATGACACTCACACCCCTTGCTACTATAATGATGGCACATAGATGCATGTTTTGTACATGGCATTGCATAAATGTATTACAGATGTCATTACCCTGATATGTTATCAGTCTGGGATGTGAACATTGGTTACCAGGGGTGAGCCATGCTTAGCAAGTGTCAGCATTGCTGCAATATAACAGCTAAGCATATTTGTGCACTGGTAAGTGAAGCCTACATGGTGTAAGCGCCTGTACTTTTAACCATAGCTTAGCCCCGCTGAGCTTCACGCAAACCCATGCAAACACGCTTAAAGCTGCTCAAAAGTGCCTTAACCACTCTGTATCCAGCAGCCCTTGTTCTACCCAGCAACAAAATAAACAGCTCTTGCAGGTCTTGAACCCAGGACCCTGTACACTACAGTCACAACAGTTAACCACTATGCCATGACAGCTGTGAAGACAGTTATTTTTTCCAGTATAGCTATCAGTACACATATCGAATAGTATTGTACAATTGCTGTGACTTCTACAATTGTGTAGTACTTGTTAGTAATATTACTGTTGCATCACATATGTTGTTACATCTAAATAATCACATATCAGATACATATGGTGTGATATATTTGGAAAGGTATACACAACAGTAATGTTTACACATGACAAAGATATGGATATATACATATGCATATGTAGATATATGTCTACATGTACATACACATATATATTCATATATATGTATTTGTACACATCTGTATAGTGCATCATATATATCGCCGTTTATAGATCTGTGTGTATATATATATATGTATATATATATATATATATACACACATCATATATGTACAGATATACCTATTTATGTTGGTTTATATGTAGATATCCATAACTATATGTGGATATATATCTATATATCTGTATATGTATAGTCATATATAGCTGTGTACATGTATATATATGTGTTTGTATATGTGTGTGTACATGTGTGTGTGTGTGTGTGTGTGTGTGTGTGTGTGTGTGCATATATACATATATATATATATATATATATATATATATATATATGCGTGTGTGTATATGTATATGTCTATGTCGAGAACATGGAGTGGAGTCCTACCTCAGAACCAATAGTCTCAACCTCAGTTATTTTTTTCCAGTATAGCTATCAGTACACATATCAAATAGTGTTGTACAATTGCTGTGACTTCTACAATTGTGTAGTACTTGTTAGTAATATTACTGTTGCATCACATATGTTGTTACATCTAAATAATCACATATCACATACATATGGTGTGATATATTTGGAAAGGTATACACAATAGTAATGTTTACACATGACAAAGATATGGATATATACATATACATATGTAGATATATGTCTACATGTACATACACATATATATTCATATATATGTATTTGTACACATCTGTATAGTGCATCATATATATCGCCGTTTATAGATCTCTCTCTCTCTCTCTCTCTCTATATATATATATATATATATATATATACATATATATATATATATACACACATCATATATGTACAGATATACCTATTTATGTTGATATATATGTAGATATCCATAACTATATGTGGATATATATCTATATATCTGTATATGTATAGTCATATATAGCTGTGTACATGTATATATATATATGTGTTTGTATATGTGTGTGGGTATATGTGTGTGTGTGTGTGTGTATATATATATATATATATATATATATATATATATATATATATGCGTGTGTATGTGTGTGCGTGTGTTTGTGTGTGTATATGTATATAGCTATGTCTAGAACATGGAGTGGAGTCCTACCTCAGAACCAATAGTCTCAACCTGTTAGTGCAAGTGAATGTCATGTTTGTATTGCAGTTATATATGTAAACTGTTGCTACTGTAATAGGGGTTCTCTTAAAAGACATGTTGTGTGTGGGAGGTCACTGCTTTTGACATGTATGCCTTTGGTTACTGACAGACATCCTAAGGACATCAAAAAAAATCTTGCTTTTTTCCCACTTTTCTGAGATTTAAAAAAGTTCAGTTACAGGCTTGCAGTTCTTGAACTGTTTGTAAGTTTCTGTGAGGCCATTTTTTGCTTGGGCTAAAGGGAAGTCTCTCTGTTGATCAGTGGCAGTGAAAAACATTGAGCAGCCTGCCTGCCCCTGTGGGAGTGGTTACTGACTTGAAACTGTAGTTTTATTGGCCATTTTGGGTCAATTCCAAAACTCCTTCATCTTCCTCTCTTAAAACCTGGTTGCCTCATGGTTTTGGTGTCTTTTCAGGCTTATTGGCTGTTGGTGAAGCACCCACCAAGAGGAGAAAATGCTGAGAGAAGAAAGGAGCCACTTTTGAGATTTTAAGTATTTTTCCTCTGTTTATTTGCTAAGTTTTTCTGCATAGCCGCCTATTTTGAGCATTTTCTGGCTTGTTAAACATGATTTCTGCATTAGTAACTGTATTTAGAGCACAACCTAGAGCTGTTTACTGAATTTCCTGTTTGCACTTATTTTTAAAATCGTTTTTTTCTCAAAACTTGCATTTTATCTGTCTTTGGCCTAGCACTCTTGTGTGGGGTCATTCACTGCACTGTTATAACTTGTTAATACTTGTGAACCTCTGCTATCTCTGAAAAAACAAAAAAAAATCTTGCTTTTTTCCCACTTTTCTGAGATTTAAAAAGTTCAGTTACAGGCTTGCTGTTCTTGAACTGTTTGTAAGTTTCTGTGAGGCCATTTTTGCTTGGGCTAAAGGAAGTCTCTCTGTTGATCAGTGGCAGTGAAAAACATTGAACAGCCTGCCTGCCCCTGTGGGAGTGGTTACTGACTTGAAACTGTAGTTTTATTGGCCATTTTGGGTCAATTCCAAAACTCCTTCATCTTCCTCTCTTAAAACCCTCTTTGCGTGGTTTTGCACGTTTTTGTGTATAGCGCAACAGCGGGCAGCGCCACCTAATTGGGTTTAAACTATTCCTGGCCCCACAAAGTCTGCTCTTCACTTTTTCCCTTAGAACTGCTCTATCTCTCAATTTAAACACCATATTCTCATTCTAAGGCCCTTCACTGGTCCAATTAAGTAATCCTACAAGTTAGCACTATTAAACCATAAGCACTACTTACTCTTATACTCTCTAGGATTACCCTGTCGTCTATTGGTCCATCTTAAATTCAGTTTCCCTATATTACTCTAGCATGTCCAAAGGTCAGTCAATGGTTTTCTCTCCAGTCCAGCTGGTGAATCTGGGAATTTTGAGGCAATGTTACAACTGTCTCATGTACACGGACAACCCTCTCCTCCTCCAAACAGGTTCAAATATATGTGAGAGATGCAACTATTTAGCCAAACTGGAGGCTGAGCTCTCTCATCTCAAAACTTGTGTAACCAGTCAGGAGGAGAAGGTAACCTCACACAACACAATTCCAGTATCACATAGTCCCACCACATCAGCAAACCAAACACATAAATATACAAAAACATACTCGGAGGCTCTAAATAAAAATCTACCTAAGCAACAGAGACCTCCAAAGCAGACATCCAAGCAAACGCTACCTCAAAACAAAACACGCACAACACATATCCCACAAGGTCAGTGTGCCAAGCAGCCACAGCCCTTAAGGCTGAATAACACACCTGATACTCTTGTAATAGGTGACTCTATTGTCAGACACACTGACGTCCCGCTCACCAGGCTGAATAAAGAGAAGGTCATTGTGAGCTGCCTGTCGGGTGCTAGGATCCGCCACATAATGCAAGCACTCAGGTCACTCCAAAGCAAATACAAATATGACTCAGTCATTGTACATGCTGGTGTGAATGACCCGAGACGTACCTCCCTGGACTACATGAAAAGAGACATAGAAGACCTCTTTGATCATGTAGCCCAGGCTGGTATGACCCTGACCTTGAGCAGCATCTTACCCTCACCTAGAATGATGCCACAGTACTAAGACAAAATTATCGATTTTAACAATTGGCTAAAATTTTGGTGTCATTCAAAGAGGATCCAGTGTCTGTCAGCCTGGGATGACATGCTCGACAAGCTACGTTGCTTCGCTAGGGACGGCTTGCACCTGTCACCACTGGGCTTTCGGATATTGGCAAAGGCTCTTGCCACCCCCATAGTGCCTTTTTTAGGTAAGGCTCAAAAGTCAAACCCACCCCCATAGACAGCACAAGAAACTAAGGGTAATGCTGCTAAACGCCAGAAGTCTTAACCTCAAGATGCACGCACTCGAAGCTCTCCTCAGTATGGAGAACATCGATATCTGTGCAGTGACAGAAACCTGGTTCAAGGCTCCAGAGTGCACCCCAGCACTACCAGGCTATACCTCATATCATTGCTTTTCGGCCCCAAAACCCGGACCGAACCACAAAAGGAGTGGGAGTTTCCATATTTATCAAGGATATCCATACCTCCAGGTTAGTGGCATTGCACAAAGTATTGGAGACCATCCATGTGCAACTAACAGTAGGCAAGACTGCTTTTCAGTTTATAGCATCCTACAGACCACCCTCTCAAAGTCAGGAATCCCACTCGGCTTTCCTGAAAACATTGGAGAACATGAAGATCTCTCCGAACACCATTATATTGGGTGACTTCAACTACCCAAACATTGACTGGGAGCACTACTCAAGCCCCAGCACCTTAGCCCAAAGGTTCCTGGAAATTATAAA
This sequence comes from Protopterus annectens, assembly GCF_019279795.1. Lineage (NCBI taxonomy): Eukaryota > Metazoa > Chordata > Ceratodontiformes > Protopteridae > Protopterus > Protopterus annectens. The sequence goes on along the minus strand of NC_056741.1, from coordinate 345,424,978 downwards.
CTCAAATGCTATGGGACAACTAGTCACCACTCCCACAAGAGGGGACAACATACTAGACCTGATCATTACCAACATGGGGACTCTATGCTCCACACCAGAAGTATATTCCTCATTGGTAAGATCAGACCATAAATTAATTTCACTGAATGTCCACATCCCGACCCCACCCCCAGGCCAGAAAACCACAGTGAAAATCTTCTCAAAAGCGAACTTCTCACTTCTCAAAACTGAAGTGGAATCCTTCAAGGCCCCAGGGCCAGTGGAAACTACGGCCCAAACTGCAGAATCCTATATAAACGCATTCTACGGACATCTCCAGGAATGCATGGATCATGCTATCCCAAACAAAACCAAGGCCCAATCATCCAAAGGCAGGCGTCCAGTCTGGTGGACCCCTGCCATAAATAAACTGTACAACAGAAGGAGGAAGCTACTACATGATAGAGCAAACTCCCTAATAGGGAAGGCATCTCTGATCAGTACCAGCAAAAAATTATGATCCCTCATAAAATCCTCCAAGGCCAGCTTCGAGAGAAAAATTGCACAGGACACCAAAGACAATCATAAGGCTTTTTTCAGTTATGTTAGAAACCTGGGATGCAACTCCCAGACTTGTTCTGAGTTGATTCTAAACGACAAAAAATACACTGAACCCACAGACATCGCCAATATCCTGGCAGACCGGTTCAGTGCAAACTTCTCCACCCCCTCCCCCACAAAAGAGCAAGTATCTATCCCAGCAGAGGGCTGCCTCCCAAACAGCTCTGATGCTCAGGTGAAGGCTGCCCTCTCCAAAGCAAAAAACACTGCTTCCATGGGACCAGATGGCATCCCAGGTTGCGTCCTACATGAACTCCAAGAGGAACTAATCCCTCAAATAAAACAGCTATACAATCTCAGCCTCACTACAGGATATGTGCCCACAGAATGGCGTACAGCAACAGTGGTCCCACTCCACAAAGGTGGAGCCTCTACGGACCCTGGAAACTATTGCCCCATAAGCCTGACTAGCTTAGTCTGCAAGGCTATGGAGAGGATCATCATGGAGCTCATAAACAAAGACATTGGGGACCTACAGAACTAGATCCTACCCAGTTCGGCTTTGTCAAGGGCAGATCCTGCCTTTTGAACCTGGTTGACTTCTTTGAAACAGTCACCAAAGCCATAGATGAAGGGAAGGTAGCTCACACAGCCTATCTGGACCTTGCAAAGGCATTTGACACAATACCCCACTCGGGCATCATAGATAAGCAATCCAGCTTAAATATAAACCCCTATGTCACAAGATGGGTCGCAAACTGGCTCAAAGACAGAACCCACAGAGTGAGAGTTGCTGGAGCCATGTCAGACTCGAAACTGGTCACAAGTGGCGTCCCACAGGGTTCTGTCCTGGGACCACTCTTGTTCAGTATATACTTTTCTGAGGTACAGGCAAACGTGGGAGCGTGGGAGGACTATGGCTCACCAAGTTCGCAGACGACTGCAAACTGGGCACCATAATCAACTCTCCAGCTGACACAAACATCCTTCAAAAAGGTCTCAGAGAGACAGATAACTGGTGCCAGTGCCATGGTTTAAAGCTAAATGCCAAAAAATGTATAGTCATACCCTTTGGCAAAAACAATGTGCCCACAAATTACCACATAGGCGGAAACCCATTAAGTACAGAGAAAGTTATTAGGGACCTGGGGACCCAAGTTGATAGCAATCTCTCCTTTGAAAACCACATTGCCAAAGTGGTTAGAAAGACCTTCTCCATAGCCCACCTCATCACGAAGGGTTTCACATCTAGATCAAGAGAGGTAATCGTGTCCCTTTATTCATCCCTCATCAGGCCCATCATAGAATACAATGCCCCTTTTGGGATTTACCTTACCCGACACCTGCAGCAATTAGAAAGACCCCAAAAGTATCTCACCAAGAGGATCAAGGGTCTCAAACAGATGCCATGTGCTGCTCGGTTAAAAAAACTCCAGCTCTACTCAGTTGCATACCGCCTACTTTGAGGCGCTCTATGCCTGACATACAAAGCTATGTCAAATCCAGAATTAATGGACATGCTCCACCTCAGTAAATCTAAATCCCTTAGAGCCACATGCTTGAGGGACTTGAACCTCAGCACAGAAATAAATTGATCTTGCTGGAGGGACAGGCTCATAAACCAGAGGCTCCCTTCGCTCTGGAATAGAATTCCAGTTCATGTGAGGCAGAGCACCTCACTGAATCTCTTCAAGAAGAATCTCGATAGGTGGATGGGGGATCGTAGGTTTGTCCCAGGGATTACTCCTGTGTCGCTATTAGACAGAGGCACAGTAAACTAAACCTTAAAAAGGGCACAGTATACTCAAATCAAGGGGTGGCGTAAGCCATACAGAATTGGGCTAGGCTTATAATTGCCTCAGGGCAGATAGCCTAGTATGAACCTATAATACAGTACCACTGATAGCACAGTAATGATCCTGTGAACAACAACAGAGATATGACCAATATATGTGGATAGTCTGGCACTCTCTGGTCAGTCCAGAGGTGTACCCAGATCCCCTTTGTGCGAGACATGTGGACCAAGCCTGACAATGTGGATATTAACAGCCATGTACATGGGTATATCATGTAGATACTGGACTACATATGCCCACACTGTTTATGCATTCATACATGCCTGTCTATCCTGACACATAATAACTGGTGGTGCATAGGTCACATGGCCACATACTACCCAGTAGTTAGTGACATACATCTGTACAGAATCCCACTGCTTTGTCAGAAATACACAACAGTTATGGTGGCCTGGCAGCAGTATGTCTTGCAAATATCTGGACATAACATCACACTGGGTAATTACACTAAGCTGCTAGGCATGTAACAAAGCACTGTGTAAACTACAGGCAGACTGCCACAAGACTGGACTACATTTTGTATGGGGGAATACACATGTACCTGAAATATAGCAGGCTCTACAGGCATGTTACAGCACAGAGTAACAGACACCTGTGAGAAAGTGCATACCCACAACCACTGTGAACACAGCCACAGCCACATATGGTATGCAAGCTTAATATGACACTATATGGACTGTCTGATAAATACCATCCTCATATGTGCCACTCACACACTAACCCTACATAAGCTGGGCATGACACAGTGTGGTCCAATGTCTGTCTGTGGTACGGGACACGTGTGTTTGGCCTTACAAACATATGAGCTGATATGGTACCATACTCTGGAGCAGCATGTAACATCAGATAGAACAGGACCAGGAACAATGGCACTACTGTACACACAAGTACATAATTTCCAGGTTATGTCCTCAGAAATAAACCCTACTGTACATAACATGTCTAGCAGTCTGATATCTGACTGGCTTGTTATCAGGTATGATGTCAATAAATAATGGTGTACAGAACATATGCACCTTTTACTGCATGACATATGTACAAAAGTTGACAGACTTGTGGCTGGAGCCACAAATACTGGGCCAATATTGGCATGCTGCTGTGATACCATCATACATGTGTGACATATGTCCTATGAGGGATATAAAGTCAGTAACTCTCATGGCTGTCAGCATGTACTGACTGCAATCCTCAGACTATGCTTCTACAGTTCTAAGATAGGTGATCTGAGAGTAATCCAAAAAACATAAGATTCCAAACACTGCCCAGTCTGCAGATAACCCTACAGGTGGGAGTTTCCTCAAACACATAACACTGTCATGACAGGTATTAAATCATGTAGACCAGCCATATCCACACACATCCTGTTTAACCAACATTACTCCAAATGCAGAAGAGCAACACTTGCATTCTGTAGTCATGTCTGGCACATCCCCCTCATGTTTGTTGGTCTGTCTCCACAGTGTCTGTTGTTAGAGGTAAATCCCAATACCATCTGTGATGCTGTTTGCCAAACACCGATATGAGGTCCTGCTCACAGTGAATGAAAATGTTCAACACCCACATGATGTACCTAGATACAGGAGTGTGTTTCCATGCAATTGGCTACAGGAATGTTACCACAGCTATTCCACATGCAATCATTTAGTGGGGGACTGGGATTTGTGTAGAGGCCATCAGCTGATCATGAGCATCACTTACAAAACACATGGTGCTGCATAAGCAAAGCAGGTGTACTTCACATCCACCAGAGAGGGAGTGAGAGAGACAGACAGAGACAAAGTAAGACAGGGAGGGAGTGGGAGAGGAAAACCAAAGAATACTTGTGTCACACTTACCAGTATGGGGTTTCAAACCCCTACCTTACTATGTATTGCTATCACATGTCTATGTAGTTATTGCATGCACCACAGAGCTTACATGCAGATGAGCTGTCCAAAGGTATATCTGATGGTGAGTGACATCTGCAACAGTGATATAGGAGGGATAAGGTAGGTGTAGTACATGTGCCTGTCCACATGAACAGGTGTCAACGTCGACACAGCCACACTCTCTCAGGGACTCACACACATTAACACAGTTGGCAGGGTCAGGAATAGACTTCCTAACTAGCTAGTTTGCCACAATACAGTAATATGCAAGTATCACATGCACCACAGGGGTTATCAGGATGATATATGGGCAAAGGTTATGGTGGTATCTGACATCAGACAGAATGCTTCAGTAGGCCAATGGGAGGTGTAGTGAGTGTGAATGGGGTCAAAATCCTTATACTCCACACACACAGACACAGGCTGCCAGTACTGACATGCATGGGAGCATTGCTTCACAGGTGTGTAGTGGCTGACGGTATCAGAAGGGTGTACAAGGCTAGGTAAAGGGTATACCTTGGCATCAGGCCACATGACAATGGTCTGGGGTGTAGTGTCTGGATTGGCCCACACAAGTGAGTATTGTATTCACCATCCAGTCATCTGGGTTACTATTGTGGGTGGTCAGTGCTGTGTAATGCTTGCCATGTATGTGTACTATAATCCATGACATGGACGGTGTCTGGGATGTGCACACGTCCCACATGCATGTTCTGTGACATGTGGAAGTGTACCTGGGGTGTCTGGGGCATACTGTGTACACGGACTGTTATCATGAGATGTACCATTCCTGGCCTCATGTGGTGAGAACTGTCAATGGACATCAGGTTGACCCCGCACCTACACTGACAGCATGATACAGGTATTGCCTGGTGTCAGTACCATCTATCCATACAGGGCATGTGTTTAAGGTATGGTATGTCCTTTGTGGATTACATTTTATGGTACTACAGTTGCTGCAGGCGTCCAGTGGGGAACATAGTGAAGGAGCACTGTCTGCAATTATGTACCTATTGTAGTGATGGGACAGGGTGCCATGCCCTCTGTAGTCTGCTGCAATCACACGATGGTTACTATCTCTGGGCAATATGCAGGGAACTACCAACAATGTGATTGTTGTCTAGCCGAGTGTGCTTGTGTATGAGACATGGATTGAGAGTGTTCTCAGGTAATACAAGGGTTGCCTAAATTGTTTCACCAGGCCTTGATGTCACATGTAGGGGTATGGATTGTCAGCCCCAGCCTCTCTGCTGTTTGACATCTGTTATCTTTGTAAGGTGGACATTGTGACATATAATAGGCCCATCATATAAGAAATTTGCAAAACCCGCTCCACAATGAGTCCAGTTGTTACACCTCCACACAGGATACCAATGACAAACACAGACACACACACACACACACACCAAGTTTCACAGTTGTCATGTCTGGGATTGGAACTCCTACCTAACTAGTAAATCACACTACAGCATTACGCAGTTATAGCACATGCCACATAGATTACTGGGTTACACTTTCCCCAAAGGAGCATTGCTCCCTACTCAGACAAACAAACACACACACTTGCCATGTCTGGGAATAGAACCTCTACCTAACTTGTTTATAACACTACAGCATTACGCAGTTATAGGATGAGCCTCCGAGATTACTGGACTATTCCTTCCCCAAAGGTGTATTTCAAAGTGAATGACATCAGCAGGCTTGCTAAGGAAGGGCACTAGAGGTTGTAGTGACTGTGTATGGCCTCAAAAGCATTGCTCCCTACACAGACAAACAAACACACACACAAACATCCCCACTTGCCATGTCTGGGAATAGAACTTCTACCTAATTAGTTTATCACACTGCAGCATTACACAGTTATAGGATGCACCACAGAGATTACTGGGCTACTCTTCCCCCAAAGGTGTATTTCAAAGTGAATGACATCAGCAGACTTGCCAAAAGAGGGCACTGGAGGTTGTAGTGACTGTGAATGGCCTCAAAAGCATTGCTCCCTACACAGACAAACACACTTCCACAGTTCTCATGTCTGGGAATAGAACTCTTACCTAACTAGTTTATCACCCTACACAATTACACAGTTATAAGACACGTCACAGAGATTACTGTGCTACTCTTACCCCAAAGGTGCATTTCAAAGTGAATGACTTCAGCAGGCTTGCCAAAGAAGGACACTGGAGGTTGCAGTGACTGTAAATGGTCTCAAAACCATTGCCCCCTACACAGACAAACAAACATCCACACTTGCCATGTCTGGAAATAAAACTACTATCCAACTAGTTTATCACACTAGAGCATTACGCAGTTATAGGATGCCCTGCAGAGATTACTGGGCTACTCCTACCCCAAAGGTGTATTTCAAAGTGAATGACATCAGCAGGCTTGCCAAAGAAGGGCAGTGGGGGTTATAGTGACTGCGAATGGCCTCAAAAGCATTGCTCCCTACACAGACAAACAAACACACACACAAACATCCACACTTGCCATGTCTGGGAATAGAACTCCTACCTAATGCGTACATCACACTACAGCATTACACAGTTATGGGATGTGCCACAGAGATTAGGGGGATACTCCTTCCCCAAAGGTGTATTTCAAAGTGAATGACATCAGCAGGTATGCCAAAGTAGGACATTTGAAATTGTAGTGAGTGTGACTGGCCTAAAAAGCATTGATCCCTACACAGACAAACACACACACACAGTTGCCACATATCGGATTAGAACTCCTACCTAACTAATACGTCACACTACAGCATTAAACAGGTGTAGGAAGTGCCACAGAGATGAATGGGCTAGTATGTCCCCAAAGGTGCACTTCAAGGGGAAGACATCAGCAGCCTTGCCATAGTAGGGCAATGGGGAGTGCAGTGTGAGTGCATGGGCCATAACCCGTTTATCTAGAGGCAGACACACCACACTCAGGCATTCACAGGTTTATATTCCACAGGTACATGTATACAACTGCTAGATGACTACTGACTTGTAAAGTCATGTTGCATGACAGACACTATAATGCTAAGGGATTCCAGAGGCAAATGTCTACGGTGATTGACATTTGCACATCATGTGGTTTTAGACAATTGGATATGTGCTGGTTGGGACAAGCCTCATGATGGAAGACTCATTGTCACTGTCATAGGTTCATAGGTTCATACTAGGCTATCTGCCCTAGGGCATTTATAAGCCTAGCCAGAGTGTGTGTGGCTTTCACCACCCCTTAGGATGAGAATACTATACCCATTAGTTTGCTGTGCCTCTGTCCAGCAGTGATACAGAGATGATTCCCGGGGTAAACCTACGATCTCCCATCCACTCGTCAAGATTTCTCTTGAACAGAGTCAGTGAGGGGCTCTGCCTCACATGGACTGGGATTCTGTTCCATAGTGTAGGGAGTCTCTGGGTGATGAATCTGTCCCTCCAGCACGTCCTATTTATATCCGTGTTGAGGTTTAAGTCTCTTGCTCTCGTGGCTCTGGTGGATTTGGATTTTTGAGGTGGAGCATGTCCATTAATTCCGGGTTGGACATGGCCTTGTATGTCAGGCACAGATCACCTCTGAGCAGACGGTATGCGACTGAAAAGAGCTGGAGTTTCTTCAGTCGGGCATCGTATGACATATGTTTGAGCCCCTTTATCCTTTTGGTGAGGAACTTTTGGGGTCTTTCCAACTGCTGCAGGTGTCGGGTAAGGTAGATTCCGAATGGGGCGTTGTACTCAATCATTGGTCTGATAAGTGAAGAGTACAGGGGTACAATGACCTCTCCTGATCTGGATGTGAATCCTTCATGATCAGGTGGGCAATGTAGAAGGTCTTCCTAACCACTTTGGCAATGTGAGTGTAAAAGAGAGGTTACTGTCAACTTGGGTCCCCAGGTCCCTGATAACTTCTTCCGTGTTTAATGGATTACCACCTATGTGGTAATTAGGGGTTACCTTGTTTTTCCCAAAGGGTATGACTATACATTTTTTGGCATTTAGCTTAAGGCCATGGCTCTGGCACCAGTTATCCATTTCTATGAGACCTTTCTGGAGGATGTCTGTGTCTGATGGAGTGTCAATTATGATGCCCAGTTTGCAGTCATCTGCAAATTTTGTCAGCCACAATCCCCCTATGTTTGCCTGCACTTCAGAAAAATAAATGCCGAACAAGAGGGGGCCCAGGACTGAGCCCTGTGGGACACCGCTCGTGACTGGATTAGAGTCTGACATGGCACCAGCAACTCTAACCCTGTGTGTTCTGTCCTTGAGCCAGTTTGCAACCCATCTTGTGACATATGGGTTTACATCTAAGCTGGTGAGCTTTTCTATGATGCCCGAGTGGGGTATTGTGTCAATGCTTTTGCTAGGTCAAGGTAGGCTGTGTGAACTGCCTTACCCTCATCAATGGCCTTAGTGACTGTTTCAAAAGTCGACCAAGTTCAAGAGGCAGGATCTGCCCTTGACAAAGCCAAATTGGGTAGGATCCAGTGTCTGTAGGTCCCCAATGTCTTTATTTATGAGTTCCATTATGATCCTCTCCATAGCTTTGCAGACAAGGCTCGTCAAGCTTATGGGCGGTAATTTCCAGGGTCCGTAGAAGCACCGCCTTTGTGGAGTGGGACCACAGTTGCCGTGACGCCATTCTTTGGGTAATGATCCTGTAGTAAGGCTAAGATTAAACAGCAGCCTTATGTGTGGGTTTAGTTCCTCATTGAGTTCGTGTAGCACACAGCCGGGGACACCGTCCGGTCCCATTGATGCTGTGTTTTTGCTTTAGAGAGAGCAGCTCTCACCTGGGCATCTGAGATGTTTGGGAGGCTAGACTCTGGTGGGATAGATATTTCTCCTTTTGGGGAGGAGGAGAAATTTGCACTGAACCTGTCTGCCAGTATGTTGGCAATGTCTGTGGGTTCAGTGATTTTTTTTATCATTTTGGACTAATTCTGAGCATATCTGGGAGTTTCCACCCAGGTTTCTAACATAGCTAAAGAAGGCTTTATGATTGTCTTTTGTGTCATTAGCGATTTTTCTCTCAAAGTTGGCCTTGGATGATTTTATGAGTGATCGTAGTTTTTTTGCTAGTATTGATCAGAGATGCCTTCCCATTTAGGGATTTTGCTCTGTCATGTAGTAGCTTTCTCCTCTTGTTGTAAAGTTTGTTTATGGCTGGAGTCCACCAGACCGGGCGCCTGCCTTTGGTGGAAAGGGTCTTGATTTTATTAGGGATTGCTTGATCCATACATTCCTGGAGGTGCTCATTAAAAGGCATTTGTAAGGGTTTCAGCAGCGTGGGTTGTGGTTTCCACTGGCTCGGGGGCCTTGAAGGATACCACTCCAGTCTTAAGAAGTGCGAAGTTTGCTTTTGAGAAGTTCTTCACTGTGGTCTTTTTTGCTGGGGGTGGGGGGCGGGATGTGGATCTCCAGTGAGATTAATTTATGGTCTGATCTCACCAATGAGGGATATACTTCCGGTGTGGAGCATTTTGTCCCCATGTTTGTGATGATCAGGTCTAGTATATTTTCTCCTCTTGTGGGAATGGTGACTAATTGTTCCATAGCATTTGAGTTTATGAACTCAAGGAACCTTTGGGCTAGGGTGTTGGGGCTTGAGTAATGTTCCCAGTCTATGTTTGGGTAGTTGAAGTCACCCAATATGATGGTGTTTGGAGAGACATTTATACTCTCCAGTGTCTTCAGGAAGGCTGTGTGGGTTTCCTGAGTTTGAGAAGGTGGTCTGTAGCATGTTACAAACTGTAGGGCAGTTTTACCTATGGTTAATTGCACCTGGATGGTCTCTGATGCTTCGTGCGTTGCCACTAACCTGGAGGTGTGAGTATCCTTTATGAATATGGATACTCCCCCTCCTTTTGTAGTTTGGTCCGGATTTTGGGGCCGGAACGCATGATATGAGGTATAACCTGATAGTGCTGGGGTGCTCTCAGGAGCCTTGAACCAGGTTTCAGTCACAGCACAAACATCAATGTTTTCCATACTGAGGAGGGCTTCGAGGGCGTGCATCTTGAGGTTTAGACTTCTGGCATTGAGCAGTATTACCCTTAGTTTTTCTCCATTTTTGTTTTCTAGGGCGTAGGTTTATCATTTGAGCCTTGCCTAAAAAGGCACTATGGGGTGGCAAGAGCCTTTGCCAATATCCGGAAGCCCAGGGTGACAGGTGCAAGCCGTCCCTTGCAGTAGCGTGGCTTGTCAAGCATGTCATCCCAGGCAGACAGACATTGATCCCTTAGAATGACACCAGTAATTAAGCCAATTATTAAAGCTGATCATTTTGTCTCTGTATTGTGGCATCATTCTTGGTGTGGGTAGGATACTGCTCAGGGTCAGGGTCATACCGGCCTGAGCTACATAATCTGAGAGCTCCTCTATGTCTCTTTTCATGTAGTCCAGGGAGTGCGTCTCAGGTCGCTCACACCGGCATGGACAATGACTGAGTCATACTTGTACTTGCTGTGGAGTGACCTGAGTGCTTGTGTTATGTGGCGGATTCTAGCGCCTGACAGGCAGCTAACTGTGATCTTTTCCTTGTTTAGTCTGGTGAGTGGGACGTCAGTGTGTCTGACTATGGAGTCACCTATAACAAGTGTGTCTGGCATTGTGTTTGGCCTTAAGGGCTGTGACTGTTTAGCACACTGACTTTGAGAACTATGTGTTGCATGTCTTATGTCTTGAGGTGGCAGTTGCTTGGGTGTCTGCTTTGGAGGCCTCTGTAGTTTTGGTAGATTTTTGATCAGTGCCTCCGAGTATGTCTTTGTGTGTTTATGTGTTTGTTTTGCAGTTGTGATAGTTCTATGTGAAACTGGGTTTGTGGTGTGCGTGGTTGCTTCTCCTCCTGTCTGGTCTTGCCAGTCCTGAGTTGAGAGAGCTCAGCCTCCAGTTTGGCTATATAGTTGCATCTCTCACATGTATTTGTGTTTTGTGGGAGAAGGAGTGGGTTGTCTGTGTACATGAGGCAATTGTAACATTGCCTCAAGATGCCCAGATTCACCAGCTGAACAGGAGAGGACGCTAGCAACTGACCCTTCGACATGCTAGAAAAAGTGAAAAAGTTTGCTGTGTAACTGAGTCAGAAGGGACCTATAGGGAAATGGGTACTCAAGGGGATTCTAGGCTAATGTAGTACTTTGTTTAGTATACAAGTACTTTACCTATATAAAAATGCTTTAGGAGCAAGTGCTGAGCTATTGAGATAGAGAATAGACTGTTTAGATTGCAAGTAGAGAAGTTCTAAAGGAAAAATTGAAGAGCAGACTTTACGGAGCCAGAAATAGTTTCCATGTATGTATGTGTACTTTTGGCCTATTATAGTGTGTTGTTCTTGGATGTATGTGTGTATTCCTATCCAATGTATGTGCAAAGTATGACTGGTGTGTACTGAGGAGTGAATGCACTAACATCTGCAACTGTCAGATATGTATGGTTCACTGTTGTTGCCAGACATGGGCTTCATTTCTTTAAGCATGTGAGCATGCCCAGTACGACCTTTCAGTATTTTGTTGTCTGATATGTCCTTCATTTCTCTAACTGTGGGAGCATGCCTAACCTCGTTCTCAAATGTAGATTGTATATGTAACTAAACAGTAAACTCTAGCTATTATGCTATAAGCCTGTCTTTTTCTCCTGAACAAAACTGTAATTGTTTGTTTTTTTCTTTTTTTGAATGCAACCTGTTGTTTGTAATGCAAACTGTCATTGAAACTATTCATGTAAGTAAACGGTGTGTTGTGGAGCTTTTCTCCCTGGGCCACCACTGAAAATAGGCTCCCCAAATCCAGTGGACCTCCCCAGTCATCAAACTGGAATAAATAAATAATATAAATAAATATAATGACCTTCTGTATTGAATGTGTGAATCCATTCTGGGTAGACTGTACTCCAGTGCAGACTTTCGTGTTCTACACCTACAGCTAGCAAACTGCTTCTGCAGTGTATCTGTAGATCAATTAACAATATGGGGTCAAAATGGGCAAAGGATAGTGGGTTACTGTAGATAATTGTGTCTGTGCTATTTCTGCTACATCATCCTGGTGTTAGCAGAGATATTCAGACATATGTACTGTTACACACTGTGATGTTTTATGTCATCAAGTACTGTCAGGTAGACATATTTGCTTGCAGTGATGTCCTGGGGAACACAGGATGAATGCAGCTGTGTCCAGTATTGTGGTCATCAGCCTACATATTGTTGCACACTCAGGTTATTCTGGAGGGAAAGCTGCAGACACTTGTTGCTGGGTCATTGTAAATGGCAGCACCTAGGTACAGTGGTAGCAGATGATCCCATGCTTGTACATCCATCGATGTGACAGTATGGCCATATCTTCCTGTGGAGATACCTCTCAGCTGTACACTTTCACACAGGTTACCCAGAGGCAGGGGTCATAATTCTGGACATTACCCCTTCACATTGTGGTTTATGAGCAGGTTTGTACCCACCCATTCTTGCGTTTGCAACCAGGGATAGTATGTACACATGGCTGGGTTTCGGACTTCATACACTCCATGCTGCCCATGCTCCCACATGCTTCCACCCCCCCTCTATTATTCTATCCTCTTCCATGCATTGTGCAGACATTCTCTGATATTTTCCCTATAGTTATCACCTCATCACAGTAGTAATATTATGTTGGTCTACAGTTCATGCAGTAGGACATGTTGCTATGATTTTTCCACATGGCCTTGCATTTGGGTTCTGTGGACTTTTATGTTGTTATTTGGGAGTCCATAACATAACATACAGTGGCAGTATGGGTGAGACACAGGCCTTTGGCAGAGGACTGTAGGCCATTTGGTAGTGATGCAGGCCAGCTGTAGCAAGCCATTTCATTCTGTCAGTCTTACAGTCCCAGACTGCGATACACTATATTCTCCTGGGGTGACAGGATAGGTGTGCAAGGTGTTCATGCCAATACTTTCTGTCAGTATTGATCCAATGGTGTGGATGCTGGCAGGGTGCTTCTTACAGCTAGGGACACACCTGCACGGGACACACCTACATGGGACACCTGCTCTGCATGCTGCATTTTTCGCTATTGCCATGCACAGGTGGGGGTCATATTGTACTCATTCCCAACAGCAGGGATAAGACCAGAGAGGTACCTGTGGGTGGTGGTGGGGTGAGCTGGGTGCATGTGTGCTATGGACACTTCTTGAATCTGACTCACAGGTATGCATGGGGCATTCCACTTATGTTGGCTTGTGCAGGGACATCAGCTGTTTCTCAATACATCATTCCTATGACCCTTGTGGTCTGCCAGTGTTTGGCCAGATGACATCGATATTTCCTACTGCAAGCCCAGATAATGTGCTGCAAACCTGTATGTACAATTCCAAGGGTGTGTCTATTTGACATTTACATATTATACACTATTTGTCTGGGGTACTTCCACCTGTGTACTGCTTGTATATCTGGCCCGACAGTCATGCCATGTCCATCTTTCATATGGTGACACATATTGCTTCCAAACATTTATTATGGCTTACTGCTGGAATGTGTTATACTGGGAAGCATTGTGTTTAGAACTGCAGGTGTGAGAATTTGGCCATGTCATTGGCAGTACTGGGCAATGGCCACAAGGACAAACTTCACCATGCATACATACTGATCACTCTCACACAATATGCAACACACACCAACCTAACACACAGACCTGCATGTTGTACACGTTACAATCTATCCTGCTACCTTGCCCAGCTCAGATAATCTGTGCTCCACTGTTATTATACCTACACATACATGTGACTACATTTCTACATAGGATTGGGGGGGCACACCTGTATGTTACTATGTGTCTAGATAGAACTGGTGGAGCACACCTTATTGTTACTACATTTCTACATAGGATTGGGGGGGGGGCACACCTGACTGTTACTACATGTCTACATACGATTGGGGGGCATACCTAACTGCGACTACTTTTCTACATAGGATTGGGGGGCAGACCTGCTGTTAGTACATGTCTACATAGAATTGGGGGGGGCACACCTGACTGTTACTACATTTCTACATAGAATTGGGTGGCACACCTGCTGTTACTACGTGTCTACATAGGATTGAGGGGGCACATCTGACATTTATACACATTTGCTATGACTGTACTGGTATGTTGGGTACTCCATTTAATTCTGTATTCTAAGCTATCCTGCTGACTAGAGGCATATCAGTGTACTACAGGTCTTAGGTTTGATTGACCTACATTTCAGTTTCTGACTTCTTACCCTTCAGAACTAACATCCCACTGCTTGACCTGTTGTAGTCTGTCTGTGTAGGCCTGGGGGGTTACCCATAGCCATCAGTCAGAGGCCTTAGCATAGCCTTTGTTTGTGTTTATCTACACTTGACCTGCTGGCTGAGACTGTTGTTGGGTATGTGTGCCTCCCTGACTGCCATGTGTGTGTCATATGGACACACACGTGGCCCAGCATATTTCCTGCTGTGAGTTTTGTCACCTTGTCTAGTACTGGCTACTATGGTGGCACCAGTATTTGTTACAGATCTCATGCTGCCACTATAGGTGTCTACTATCTGCTGACATCCCATTCAGCCACCCGATTCCCTTGCATGTTCACATCCATACCATAGATACAAGTAACACATACTACTCCATTCGGCAGATGGTAGGAAGAGTGATTTACCTTGTGGCTGCGCCAGTATTGAGGATGGTGCTGGAGGGCTGACTATGTCAGATGCAGATAGTACACTCCCTGTACATGGTTAAACATAGGTAGTGTCATGTTTGGCATCCCTTTTACTGCATGGGCGAGTCAGAGAGAGGTGTCATTCCCTGGGTCCCTACCATGTCAGTGTATGTGCTATGCGTTGCCTCTTTGCCAAGGCCAGGGCATACTGGGCATGCCTTCTTCTGCCTACTGGGGCAGGCTCAGGTTATTCCTCCTCCAAGTCACTCTGTGCCTGTGCAGGCCTTGGCAATGGCGGGGGGGGGGGGGCTGTGTGGCCCTGACCCATGCTGTTCCTGCTTGCAGCTGTTTCCGTAGGATCATATTGTGTAGCACGGCACATACGATGACAATTTGGGTACATGTAGCTAGTGAGTACTGCAAAGCTCTACCGGATGTGTCCAGGTACTGGAACTGTGACTTGAGCATCCCAAACATATGCTCTATTATGATTCTGGTCTGTGCGTGTGCCTCATTATGGACTTCTTGTTCAGGTGTGTGTGCATTTCTGATGGGTGTCATCAGCCATGGCTCCAGTGCATAACCAGCATCCCCCACTAGGTGACTGTAAGGGAAATCCCCATTGGCAAATCTCTAGTACAGCTGTGTCAGATGCCCAATGTGGGAGTCGTGATAGCTTCCAGGACAGCCAGCACACAAATTCATTATAATTCCCTGGGCATCATAGACAATCCGGCAGATGATGGAGAGGAAGCCCTTGCTGTTGATGTAGACCCTACCCTGCTCACCGCATGGTGCTTTGATGCATATGTGCTTGCAGTTTAAAGTACCCACTACCTCAGGGTATTCTGATATTTGGTGGAAGAGACGCATGGCCATGGGTGTTGGGGAAATTTATGTGCTCACTGGCATGTGCTGACATGGCATCCAGGAGCTGGTAGAGTACCCTGGATGCTGATGCCCATGAGATCCCCATGATATTCCTAGCTGGCATTTGGAAGGTACCTGTGGCTAGTACTCTTAGGCCTACACATACTTTTGTATCTACTGGGATGTTTGTATCTACTCTGTTAGTTCTGTGTGTCAGGCATGGCTAGCACAGCTCAACAATTTGCTGTAGGAGGTCCATGTCCACCTTGTAGCGGTGCACTATCTCCAGCTCATGTAGACCCTGGTAGGTTACCCTGGGTCTGTACACTCTTCTCTGTCTCCTCACTCTGGGTTGGTCAACAGCATTCTCATCCTCACCACCCTCAGTCTCTTCCACATGTTGATGTATGATAGCTGCTGCAGCCCCTATCATTTTGTTGCTTTTGTTTGTTAAAATTTCCCCGCTTTTGTACACCGGTGATGTAGAGTATGTGGGTAAAAACAGAGGGAAAGGTGTTTGCATAGTTTATAGTGGTGTGCTGGGCTGGGCTGCTGCCTGTGTAATTGGCTGATTCTGATACATTTCACCTGCCAGCTATGCTAGTTCTCCTTGATTACCTTCCTGCTGCTGTTTTCCCTTCCCATTGCCTTCTTGTTTAAGCCTGGGGGCATGCCACGCAAGCACAGAGCTGCTATTTCCTGGTTTACTTTGTTTTTCTTTAAAACACGGTGCGCAGCGTGCACACCTGCTTAGGCAATGTAAAGACCCATATATATATATATATATATATATATATATATATATATATATATATATATATATATATATATATATATGGGTCCCCTATACATTACCGAAATACCACTTCACTGACTTTCACATGACTGAGCTGAAAATGCTGACCTCTTGGAACACCGACAGGAAACTGATTGTGAGTAACCTGTTGGCCATCCCGACAAGCACACAATGGCAGCAAACAACATAAACCCACATGGGGGCCTTTGCCCCCCACATCCCTCCTATGTGGGGGTCTGCTTTCCCCACACCTCTCGTAATTAAATAGTAAACAGTTTTGGTCATCTATAAATAGACTCCTCTCCCAGGAACATCCAAAACTCCCACCCCTCTCAATGCCGACCCAGATACTCCCCACCTCACTGCAAATGCTTTCAACTCTTTTTTTACTGACAATATTCTATCACTAGCTAAACAACTTAGCACTAATAACTCCAGCCCACCTATAAACCAAAGACACCCTTCAAATAACTTTAAAATACAACCTATTCCTACATCTTTCATCTCTAGACTTATCCACAAACTGAAGCCTTGTACCCCTTCTGCTGACAAGCTCCCTTCACTTTTTCTCCAAAAAGCTGCCAAAGAAATTGCATATCCAGTATCTATACTTATAAACAGGACGCTCCAAGAGGGAACCATCCCAGACATCTGGAAAATATCCCATATTATCCCTTTACATAAAGGTGGAAACTCCATTGAGTACTCAAACTATAGACCAATTGCCCTCCTTTCTCCCTTAGCAAAAATAATGGAAAAATGTATTCACCAACAACTTTTACAGCATCTCTCTCAAAACAACATAATAGCAAACTGTCAACACGGTTTCAGACCACATCACAGTACTACCACTGCTCTCCTATCATTTGTAGATACTATCAACAGGAACCATACGACAACCTTCTCTCTTCTGCTCTCTTCATTGACCTCTCTAAAGCTTTCGATATGGTCAATCACTCCATTTTAATTAACACTCTTACATCCCTCTCCTTTGATAATCTTGCCATTAACTGGTTTACATCCTACCTTGGCAATAGACAGCAAGCAGTTCGTTGGGAAAACCAAATTTCCTCACTCACACCCGTTTCCATCGGTGTACCTCAGGGCTCCATTCTAGGACCTCTTCTCTTCTCCCTGTTCATCAATGATCTTCACTTAGCAATTCCTCAATCTACCTGCATTCAATATGCAGATGACTCAACCCTTATCTGCTCTGCTTCATCTCCTAATGAACTTTCATCTATCACTCAAAATGTCTTCAACACTGTAGAAACTTGGTTCACCAGACGCAACCTCCTCCTCAATGCCAAAAAAACTAAACTTCTCCTTTTCTCTCCTAGCACTAGGTCCACCCCCTTGGACTTCACCATCTCCTCAAATAATGCCACTCTCATTGCTCCTGATCCAACAACAAAATTATTAGGAATAACAATTGATAACAACCTCTCCTTTGATCAGCATATCAACAACACAATTAAAACAGTCAATAGAAAAATAGGAAGCCTATATAGAATTAAATCTTTCCTAACATCATCATCCAGAGCCAAGATTGCCCACTCTCATCTTTTGTCTACTCTTCTTTATGCCTCACCAATTTTTACTAACCTTAAGAAAGCCAACCTTAACAAACTGGCTACTTGCTACAACAACATTGCCCGGTTTGCCACTAGTAACCCTTTTAGAACTCATCACTGTATTAACCTGAAACTTCTAGGCTGGCTTGAACTACAAAACCTTCTGTTAATCCCTCAACTCACTATTGCCCATAAAATCTTATACCAACCAAACAAAACCCCTATTCTTTCTAAACTTTTAATCCCTTATAACAACCTAAACTCCCTTCGCTCATCCAGTAAACTTATGGCTACTATAACAAAGACTTATAATTCTGCCGGTGACTCTCTTCAATAATACTGTAGGAAGGAACTGGAATCTGCTTCCTAGCGACATAACACTTACTACATCTCTGCCTCTCTTTAAACACAAAATCAAAGATTACTTCCAAAGCCACTGGCTCTGTTCCTGTTCAAAACCTGACTAATCCTTTACCTCCTCTGCGCTTTCCTACTACTCTGCACTTTCCTACTACTTTACTTTCCCTCTATCTTTACTGTATCTGCTTCAGTCTACCTCCTTTTAGAGTATTTTGTTTCTTCTTTCCTCTATGCTAATCTCTCTCAACTTTCCTTCTCTTTTCTTATACTGCTTCCTTCCTCCTCTCCTATTTTAGTGCTTCTCTTTCTCCTTCTGTTACTAAGATTAGTTCTTTATAATATTATTAATCAATTTTGCTCTCTGCTTTGTGCCTTGTTCTTGATGTTATTTCAGCTACTTAATGTTATTTTTAGAAATGTGATCCTCTCTTTGTATATATCTGTTATTGGGTACTATATTTTTTATTTGTCTTTTCATCTATGATGATTTTGTCCATTTGCTTGTCTATTGTAACGTTTTTTGTTCAAATTTATGTGGAGCTTTTCTCCCCGGGCCTCTACTGAAAATGGAAATGTATCCAGCTAGACTAGTCCGGTCAACAAATGTAAAATAAATAAATAATAAAATAAATAATTAAATATACCAATTCCAAGATCGCACTACCGTAAAGGTAAGGGGAAAAAATCAACATGCTGGCCAAGTACTTCCTTACTATCAGTTTCTCGTTGGTGTTCCGAATGGTCGGTTTTATGTGCTGTCAGTGTTGTCAGCTCGAGCATGTGAAAGTCAGTGAAGTGACTTTTCGGTAACATGAAGAGTACCCATATATGAATATATGTGTGTGTGTGTATATATATATATATATATATATATATATATATATATATATATATATATATATATATATAAAACTACTGCATTAAAGCATTACATTGACACACTGTAATGTACATGCAAAAGGTCAACAGATGGGAATGCCAAGAGTCAGTTGTGCATGAGTAAAATGTTGCTGCCTGCAACCAAAAAAAAATAGCATTGCTTTTTTTTTGCAGGGGGGGGACCCTCTGGTCCCCACACACCCCCTGCTAATTCTATATAATAACTCTGAGATCAAACAATTCCCAGGGAAAGGGAATATTACCCCATCCCTGGATTGCCGATATATCACACCTGTCAACCATCTGCATATGTTGACCTTTTGTGGTTGATCAATCAACTGCCAATGTTGTGATTTATTGACATAAATCAGTGGAAGGATAGATAGATAGATACATAGATAGATAGATAGATGAAGATATGACAGCAGGTGTTTCTCCTATGTTCACTTCCCCAGTCAGTCATAAAAT
Source organism: Protopterus annectens (assembly GCF_019279795.1). Classification (NCBI taxonomy): domain Eukaryota; kingdom Metazoa; phylum Chordata; order Ceratodontiformes; family Protopteridae; genus Protopterus; species Protopterus annectens. The sequence goes on along the minus strand of NC_056741.1, from coordinate 345,405,130 downwards.
TATATAAAGTTCATCTGTCAGGTCCTTTGAACTGGCTTCAGCTTTAGTTGGTGTCCTGTTGTGTTTGTCATCCTATTAATTTGGTTTAATAGTTTGTAAGTCAAACTATTTGATTTATGTATATTGTCATATGTTTTGCTCAAGCTGTGAATGTAAATGGTGTTTTTGTTTATCCTATTTTCCTATTAAAATGATGACTAAATAAATAAACAAAGAAAACAAACAAACCAAAATAGTTAGCTAACAAACTAAATAACATGGATGAGAGTAAGAAATGAAATAGAAAATCATAGTAATAAAAAACATGAAGGCACCAAAGGCCACTAATAAACTTATATGGTAGTGCTAAAATTAAAGGATTCCATGCTCCTCATGAAGCAATAAAAGAATAGAGTTTTTTTTTGTGAAGATGATGGGAAACTATGTGCAAAAAAGGTAGTCAAAAATCATAATTCTCATATTATTCTTAAACAAATAAGAGAACAGAAACTGACAGAAACCGATAGCAGGCATCTGGAGGTTACAGTGAATATTTCCATAGTAAAAGGAAGAAAGAGAAACCAGGTGGGTCTCTTAGAAGTACCAAAGTGTATCAATGGTATACAGATGCAAAATGTGGAGTATGTGGTAAAAGAGACATTTGAAGGAAGACTAATAGAGAACAGTATACAGAAAGGAGCAATCCATGTTTGCTGTGTTAGAATGAACAGCTATTCTTGCAGGTCACATCCTAAAAATGCTTATATTGATGTATAAGCTCTACATAGAAATCCATTACAAAAAGTAGGAGAAATTCATACAAGGCAAAGACTGCCTTGTTCTGTTCTGCTGCCAGCATGTTTGGAAAGGTAAGGAATCCCATAGAACAAAGGATGTTATGGTACTAAATGGGTTTAGATATCTTAGTGATACATTCCAAGCACAACCTGGTTATTATTATTCTCAGAAACTGATGTTTTAATCCATTTAGTAAATGAACGCATTTTCAATAATAGTGTATAAATGCAACAATTTAAATGCCACTATGAAAATCTAATTGCATTTATAAAACTAACTGTCACTTATGGTTTTGCATTAGGACCTTTATTTTAATTTTTAATTCATTAATTTAACCAGGTAAATGAAATGGTCTAATCTTGATACTTTTCAGCCATGGCTCAAGCAATAAAAGCAAAGGGTAAGAACTTTATGTCACCAGTCTAAAAGTACCATTAAACCAGCATGTTTTGCTCAGGTGGAAGGAAACCAGCAAAAACACAAACAGATGTGGAGAACAAGCATATTCCACATAAACAGTATTCAGAAGTCAGCAATGAATCCAAAATACAGAACCTGGGAAATGAGGGGGGAGGGAGGTGTTGGGTTGTTAGAAATATTAATCACTGATGCACAGTTCACTGCTATTTGGATGTGATTTTCAGATTCATCCTTTTAGAAGTCAGTTAACTGTAAATTATTGACCCTTACCCCACACCTCTCAACTGCCCAGATTTTCACAGAACGTCCAGATTTTTGTCTCATATTTTTGTTCAATTCCTAATAAATTTTGTGGTTTTCTGGCAGATCAGCAAGGATTGAATTTGCTAAACAAGAACAAACCTTTGAGTTTCAGACTTCATATCCTTCAGAAAATGCATGGTATCCCAAAAGGTTTTATTCTACTAACTTTCTAAGCTTAGAAGAGCAACATTAAAATTTATTCTTATTTTTGTGCTTTTTTCCACCATTAATTTTGTCTTTGTTCAGATTTTTTATGCTAAGAGGTCAAGAGTTATGTACCTCACATGTAACATAGGATCATGGGGTTTATGGGTCAGTACTAGGCTAACTGCCTTTCTGGGCTGTTTTAAGCCTAGCCAATTTCCCTTGGTGAGAATCAAACTCTGTTATCTCTTGTGCCAACCCCCAACCCCCATAACATTCAGCAAAGAAAGGAGGTATGATATAAATATAATGTAATTGAAAACACATGTAAATACTGTGGCAGGCAGATTTTGACTTGCCTTCTGTTTTTTCATAGGTTCATAGGTTGATACCAGGCTATCGACCCTAGGGCCAATACAAGCCTTGCCATAACAATTCCCTGGCTATTTCTTCCCGCGGTTTTTACTTCCCTGGACCTCTGTCTAACTGATGTGAATTAACTGACGTGAATTCAAGGGAAAATCAACTTCACAGTTCTCTTTTCCATACTTCCTTACCCTTCATTATTCTTTTCACAAGAATTAGAGGCATATTTCTAACTTGTGCAGTTCAGTGAATTAATGCTGTCCTGTAAACAGAATTAGCATGTGTCCTGTTTAAGTGATACAACATAACTGGGAACATGACTGAGTCATCCGTACTAGAAATAATGGACTTGCTATTTCAAAGAAAAGATGTACAGCTCCAGTTCTAAAGGAGATTAAGTTCTGAATGCCTACACATTCTGTTAAGGACAAAGAAACTGAAGAGTTTTTCATGCAAATTAAATAAAAACAATGTGTACTTTCAACTCTACAGCACAGCTGGATTTCGGATACAAACAGCTTTATAATATGAAACCATAATGTGGTTCATTAATGTACCATTACTCACATTTTTACAGGTTTTAAACCCCAGTCTATAAGGGCCTGTACTCAGGACTCTGTTCAACATCTGCACCAATTTTATAAAGATAAACTGTTATAACAGTGCTCCTCAAACACCACAATGATAATCCCCTACCCGAATGATAATCCCCTTACCCAAGTTTAAGAAATTTGATCTCCATTGTTTGATTTTTGCTCCCGCTCTAATAGCATATTAAATATTACATTTTGGTGAAATAGCAAAGGGATGTGTGATAGGTAATTTGTAATGGTTACTTGTGAACCTGTTTGTTTTGTCTAAATTATTACTTGTGTAACTCTTACATGTGTCTCTGGTCAGGGTTCTAGCTGAAAAGGATGCGGACACCAGTTTACCTCTCCAATCAACAAATAATAAATATATAATCACTATATTGTGTTTTGTACTAATTTTTTTAAGCAAATTTTCATTCTTATTATATATTTGTTTCTATCCTGTCACATATGATAACACTGCAGTTCATTTGCTGTTTTGTCACTCCCTTCCCAGTCTCCCATATAATGTTGCTGCAACCTTATTTATTAAACCAAATAAAAAGGCAAATCCTTTTACCATTTTTTCAAGTATGACTCAGGATTTATAGCACGGCAAGTAAAAGAAAAAGTATATCCAATAAGGAAGTTCACTATCCATTTCTGAGATAAATATTAATGTTGAGAATTATATGACAAACCAGTAAGAAAGGTTACAGTTCAGCACAAGAACTGAGTATATTAATCCAGTAATAACAGACTCATAAGATTTGAATATCCTCCTCAAAAAAGCAAGATTGCTAAGGCATATGTAGTAAACAGTCGGTCACACTCACCGAGGTCAGCATAGTGACACTGCAGAGGTGGTGCTTCAGAATATTAAGTAGGTGGATATCACACAAGAATTAAAATATATGAAGCTACTTTCAGTTATGTCATGCATTGCATGACTGCAGAGACGTTGTTCTCTGCATATCTTATGTACACACTAAAGAAACAGACACGTACATCAGTGGTATGTAGACAGGCAGAGAAAGCATGACAGAATAAGGTGCACTCATCCAGTGTAGAAGAGCACCCCACAATTATGGATGAGAGAATGAGGAGCACTTCAGCTTGATTGATAACCTTTGATGCCCTCATTCCTTGAGTGGGTTGGGCTGCAGCAATATGATACCGCAGAAGTGCGTGTTGTACACACTAATACAGCAGGAAGTCATACTGAAAAGAGGCTGAAAGGGACAAACACACACACACACACACACACACACACACACACACACACACACACACACACACACACACACACACACACAGATGCATACACGCACAATCACATTCAGATGATATCCTCTCTTTCAAGTCCTCTCACTCTATCTTTTTCACCTTTCTCACACGCTAGCTATATATCACTGTAAACCTTGTAAACTGAAATGGGCTCTCGTCTCTCTCTCTCTTTCTGCTGCACTTTATCCTTTGTACCATTGCAGCTGTAACTAACACCCAGTAAGATTTAAAGAAACACACACAAATGCTGCCTATCGTCTAATCTTAGCAGTAGTAAACATGTAAGAGATTTATCAGAGGCATGTATAGAGACTCATTCATACTTTGCATTTCATTGTGGCATTCAAGACTACCTCTCAACTGTACAGATTTTTGCAGAATGTCCAGATTTTTGCCTCATATTTTTGGTCCATTTTCATTGTGGTTTTAGTCAAATTAATGGTAAAACATTAAACACTGAAGTTAGAAAGTAATGGCAGACATTTGAGTTTCAGACTTCATACCCTTCAGAAAATTCATGCTAATGCAAAACCTGTTATTCTATCAACTTTCTAAGCTTGTAAGAGCAATATTTAAAAATCTTCCCAATTTTGTGCTTTGGACCACTTTTATTTATAGCTTTGTCCAGATTTCTTGCTCTAAGAGGTTGAGAGGTACGTATGCAGCGTTACTGCCTCTCTTTTCTCTGTGGAACATGCCAAAGCTGATATTTATTAGATCTGAATAGGTAATTATCCCCACCATGACCACCACACCTCACTAACAATCTAAAAATAGGTACCAAGTAATTTAAGTCAAAATTAATTAGGTCTTGACCATGCAATGATCAAAAACTAACACAGATGAGAAGCTTGTTGATTTTATTTTACAGCTCAGCAACAGTTTTGATGTGTGTTTTTGGTTTCCAGCTCTGACTCCAGGATGGAGAATATATGAACAGATTACAAAAATACTCCTGAATAAGCAAATAATATATTAACACATTTATATATTCTTCATTGGCAAATTAGTTTCATTTAAAAAAGAAACAATTTCATATTATGATCTGCAAACTATAATGGCATCTGCATATTATGAAGTGTCATTTCTTTGGCTTTCTCACTCTGCTGAAGGAACTATTACCCCCCCACCCCAAAAAAAAGCTAAAGGGGTCGGTAATGTGAGAGATATAACATGATGTCTGCTGCAGAATTAATTATAAAGCAAGAATGAAATGAAAACTCACATTAAGGCAGACCATGAAAGTAAAAAGAAAGGATAGCTACAAAGATGAATATTCTAACAGCAAATCAACAGAAATGACAATATGCAGAATAAGATACATTATAGGTCAGAAATAGCATTTAATGGTAAGTTAGGTATAAACATTAGATAGAAATGACAAAAAAACAAAATCAGCTGCTAACATCAGAGTTCATACAGATCAAAATACAGACCATTTAAATGGGTATAGGAAGCAGGAACTGGTATCAGTGCTTTTAATGAAGACACACGACTTTTATACCAGAATTATGGGGGTTCTTCCCAGAAGTGGGAGACCTCATACTGCAAGTCCTGCCACTGAGAAAATTAAAGAGTGACTCTGCCGGTCAACAGTGAATTTCAAAAGATTCTACAACATGTTTTAATAATTTTTGGAGGCAGTGTTTGCTCCCTGCTTCTGATACAGAGGTCTGTTCTCCCACACACCTGATATTTAGTATATAAACTAACTTTCAGACTATTTTACTTTGGAACAAATACAATTATCTAAAGTTTAACAGTTCTGGACTATGTATTCTCATTAATTCACGCTTGAGATTCCAGACTTCTGAAGATTACAGTTATGGCCCTTGGAATTTCAATGGACACCCATTTTATTGATTGTCAGACAACACACTTTGGAAATTAACTTATTAATAAAATCTGTGAAGTCTGAAGCTCACTGTTACACTTTAGGGAGACCACCCCGACATGGGTACTGCACCCATAATACCTTTGCTACTTACATTTACTAATTCTAAGACCACTTTACCTTTGAATAGGGGGACTCCACTATACTGCAATATCACTATGCAAGTAGACAGAGGCCGTTCAGTCCATGTCAGTTATCCTTGCTAATATATGTGATGCTGTTTTGAAGACTACAATTAAGCTACTCAAACTTTGAACAGGAAACTGACTTACTGCAATAATAAAGGTCTATGGTTGAATATAAACTTGCTGGTGAAGTAATCTCATTTATATAATTAACTAATTACAACATTTAAATTTTAACTCAGAAATGGAGGATGATTTTAAACGGTAGCTAATACAATAATGTTTACATTAAACAAACCTACAGTTCAGTTTGTTTTGGAATGCTACCTGCTGTACACTGTTTACTAAAATTTACACGACAGAGCTATAGGAGTACATGGAAGTAGAAAGTGTATCACAACAAATGCAACATTAATGGAGGGGGTAAAAAAACACGATCAACATTAACTGCAGACTGAGTGAATAAACATACCAACACTTGATTGAACTGTGACGGCTGATATGGCTTGCAGGGGAACACATGTCAGCATGAGTGTGAGTGCTGCATTAAGTGCAATGTTTTTCTAGAATACTATGGATGGCTTCAATGCTAAAGATCAAAAATGTACTGGCTAATTTGTTTCTTGACTCATTACACTGAACAATGCATTTGACCTTTTTCAGTTATAACCCATGCCAACTAGCCAAAAATTTTAAATTATACATCAAATACATATAGGGACTGAAAAATATAAATTGTACATTTATCATACATATTAATATACGTTGATTAAGAGCAGTGCAGAAGGAGTTTGGAATTGTAAAAGTAGCCTGCAAATGTTTGGCAAAAAAGAGCAATTAATAGGTTCATAGGCTTGTAACTTGGTACTAAGCAGTTGGCCTGAATGATCATATAGAGCCTAACCATGTACATTATGGAGCACAGCCAGAATATGTACCTTCCTTCTTCGAAAGGGATATTTTTCAAACCTCATGAATAAATCTACTTACATTCATTTGTTTGTCAAGACTTATATATCTCAGGGGTATAGCTCAGTAATAGACCACTTGACTGCAAATCAAGAGATTCCTTGTTCAAATCCTAATGCCCCTAGTAGGATGACTTTTCTTCAGGAGAAGCCGGTGTTGATCACAGACCTGCTCTGTTTATAAATTTGTTCTGTGAACTACCCAAAAAGAGCAAATGGGGATACTTGGAATTAACATGTCTAGGTTTGTAAAGGCTCTAAGGCCGCTAGCCTAGTAACCTCCTATGAATCTATGAACCTTATACTGAAGGAAGCTTAAGCTGTTACACACCTTAACATGCAAGGGAAGTTTGATATACAAGATTCCTTTGGGTAAGGTAACTTAGCCTCCAAGAAGTCCAATTTATGTTACCATGTAAGTTGAGACCTGTGTCTCTATTATTCATAACATTACCATTGTTTCTGAGGTGGAGAACATCTTGTAAGGTGTGACAATAGGAGGTACTGCCAGCCATGCCTGGAGAAATGGGGCAGTGGATTTGTAACATATGCTAGCACAGCTAGGTGGAATTTTGTAACTAATTATATGTCATGTGCATATCAAACTGATTTGTACAGATGCTTGTGCTGAAAATGTATTTGTGAGGTTTGCTATGTTAAATGTATAAACAGTGTGCTCTGATGAAAGGAAAAGCAATGTGCATGCATTATTGTAACTGCTTAAATGTATACATTGTAAGAAGAGGTTAATCTTAATCCACCTGACTTTGCAAAATATTCTTGAAATTAAATTACTTTATCCCACAGTTTTGAATGGAGCCAGAGATGCAATGTTTGTGCTAGAAAAGACTTGGTAGCTCCTGTAGAAAGAGTGAATTTTTTTTTTGGTTTTATGACTTCCAGCAGCAGCACCACATCTGAGCAAAGCTCTGCCTATGTGTATGTAGCACACAGGTGATAAAATCCTGTCAGCTTCTTGTGTTGGTGATAGCATGCGAACCAAAAGTCAAATGATCAGATGTGATGTCATTGTGTATTCAACTCTGAAATAATATTTAGGCATTATATTGAAAAGTCTCTCATTCAGACTGGGGAGCTGTTCTTGGAAACCTGACTAGAAAGACCCTCACCCACATCATCTTGCCTTGTGGTAGTAAGTAACTTAACTAGGGAACAGTAGTTCTTTTAGATTAGTCAGAAAAATATAGTGAAATTAGAAGTACTGTTTTTCTAAAACTCTGAAACTTTCCTTCGGCGTTATTTTTAATATTCACTGGGACTGAAACTCTGGTTTTTACTGTAAGTAGATATTTAGTATTTTCATTATTTTATTATTTATTATTAAATATATTGAATTTTTCATTGTGGCTGGTCCTTTTTATAAAATATTTAAGTTCTAGGAGTGTTTGCACATATTTATTTGGTGATAACTTTGGCCAGTCCTGAAAGCCTTGGTGTTTGGTCAACATTACCATTTGTATTAATATTAACACCACTCAGTATAACTGGGTACCCTTTTAAGAGCTTTATAGTAACTGACTGGTGTCAGTGAAACTACCTTATAGTCTAGGCATAATTGTAAGAGCGGGTAATCTGTGCCAGCCTTTCCCAGGTGTGTGTGTGCGTGTGTGTGTGTGTGTGATTTGGAGCAGGGACACGAAGCACTGGTTTCACAGAGAGGCTGCTGGAGGACTTGGCTTGAACATTCGTCTGAGGACCTAACCCTACAGCTGTACCAGTGGGAAGTCTTATTGGGAATCAGGAGAGATATATAGAAATCCAGACTCTGGGCTGATTGTGTTCCCTGTGTGCTCATAAGGGAAATTGTGCTTGATGCAGAGAGGTCTGCATCTGGAAATACTGAGTTCATCCATTTGTATTCCAGGTGAACATTCCTCTCCAGTGTCAGCAGTGAGGATTCAGGATCACTGATTACTGGTCCAGCATGGGGATATCACATATTGGTGAGAAGTGGTATGGATATTGAACTTCTGTAGCCTGTAAGCAGTTGTCACGAAAGGTGTGCATTCTCTCAGTAGACATACGGAGAACATTCAGATTTCATATCACAGCAGTTTTATTATTTTTTTTTTTGTTAGTTTAGTCAGGGAGAACAGGCACAAATGTCACTAGAGGATTATGGCAAGCTGACAAAGAATCATTTGACCAAGGTGTGTGAAGCCAAAGGACTGGTGTATGCCAACCTGACTAAATAGGAAATAATTTCATCCTTAGTCATAGCTCAGACCAGCAACCAGGAAGATAACCAGTCTGGTGATGGGAACTTGCAGCTCTCAAGACAGGACAGTTCACCTTTTCCTCAGAGGACTTAAAAATCCATCTGGAGTTAAAGACACTTGAACTGGAGGCCAAATGTATGGAATTAGAATCAGCAGAGAGACTGAGGTATTTGGAGGACAGATAAAATGAGAGACTGTGGCTTTTGGAGGCTGAAAAAAATAAAAAACAGCATCAACATGAGAGGGACATGATAACTCTTCACCAGGGTCATGGTGGTAATGGGGAAGAGAATAACTGAACCCCAGAAGCAATAAAGGTCTGTACATTTTTTCCACAATTTACAGATGGTGATAATATTGATAGTTTTATTCATATATTTGAAAGGGTATGTAAACTGTATAATGTTGACTAAGGCCTGCGGGTATGGTTCCTAACTTCTTACTCCATAGTAACAATGTAACTGCGGTTTCTAAATTGTCTGATATTGATTATTTAAACTATGAAAAAGTAAAATGTTGTTTATTAGAATGTTTTAACTTAACACCTGAAGCTTACAGGAAAAAAGTTTCATGAGCATATACACAAGGCAGATGAAAATGTGTATGTGATTATGTTGGTGAGTTAAGCGCTTATTTTCATAAGTGGGTGAATGGATGTGAGGTCACCACTTTTGAAGGGCTGGAAGACCTTTTGGTGAGGTAACAAGCCCTTAGCACGTTGCCTGAGGACATGAGAACCTGGTTGACCGACAGAGTGCAACTCTGCAGATAAGCTGGGGAAAAAGAGGGATCTCTACTTAGCAAGCAGGGCATCACTGCACAGGAAAGCAATAGCCAGTGCAGCACATGGATATAAGGGAACACATGGTGGATAGTCTAAATCACCTCAACACAGTCTGCCAGTAATAGGGGAAGCCACTAGTTCAGGTACATGGCCAGGATCAAGGGTTAAATGTTTTAAATGTAACCAGTGTGGCCATGAAGGATATAGATGCCCATAGAGTCAAGGTGGGGAACACAAGGTGGGGGAGCCAGCAAATAGGAATACAATTATGCCAGTGGTAAGTTGTCTGGAGACAACAGGGGTACCAAAAATAACAAGAGGTTATATCCTATCTTAGCCTCTGATATAACCATTGTGAAGCCCACAGTGGTTAAAGCGGAACAGTACTTGCTTGGGCAGTCCATTCCAGTCAGAACTTTAGGAGAGACCTCATTCCAAATGCCTTTGGCCAGGGTTCACCTTGACTGGGAGAGTGGAAAAGGAAGAAAGCAAGTAGGTGTGTTTGAGGATATCCCTGCAGATTTTTTGATAGGGAATGATTTTGATAATGCAGTACCTTGTGTGGATGCAGTTACATGCAGTCAAGCTTGGAGACAGGCATGTGGCTCTGGTAGCCTGTGGGTGATCCAGAGAGGCACCACACCTGAAGCCAGGGCTGGTGTTGTGACTATTTCAAGTAGAGAGCTGCCCTGTAGCAGTGTGCCTGAAGGTGAGTCATAGCTGCTGGTAGGTAGTGATGTTCTCTTGGACAGAGTGACTGCAAAGGCAGAGGTGAGTGGTAGTACCCAGGCTGACAGTGAGGCAGTGCTGTCAGAGAATACCAGACTTTCTCTGAAAGGTGAGCTGGGAAGAGTCACAAAGATAGACATGAGACAAGTGCAGCTCTCAGACCCCAGACTTAGAGGCTTGAGGGAGGTAGCTAGGGAGGCAGCTGATTCTCAGGGAAAAAGAAAGTCTGCATACTGTAAAAAAGGGTTACTGTATAGATAGTGGATCCCTGAGAGAGGGCTAGAGCATGAGGTAATACATCAGTCAGTACTGCCTAGAGCCTACTGTCTGGAACTACTAGCCATAGCCCATATCATTCCTTTTGCAGGTCATATGGGCATAAAACATACAAAGAGATGTATTATGCAGAACTTTTATTGGACTGAGATTGGAAGGGGTGTGATAGGGTACTCCAGGACCTGTGAGCAGTGCCAAAAAGTAGGCAAGGCAGGAGCCAAGGTCAAAGCTTCTTTGATGCCATTGACTGTGGAACCATTTCAGAAGGTAGCTATGGATATTGTGGGGCTTCTGAGTACCCCAAGCTCCACAGGGAAAAGGTATATCCTGGTGGTAGTAGATTATGCTACTAGACCTGGAGGGAGACAGATACGGAGAAATCCAAACCCCAGGCTGAGTGTGTTCTCTGTGTGTTTGTGAAGATAGGTGAAGGCTGCCAGCCTAGCTAGATAGAATTTTGTAAGATAATTCTGTCATTTGTAAATATTAATGTAAGCCGCAGGCTTGTTCTCTTAAATGTGAAAAGGCTGTATTGGATGTTGAACTGAAAATAAATGTAACAACAGTGCACTCTGTTGTAAGAAATCTGATATCAAGCATTGTGAAATTCTTTGATCTAAAACTCGGAGACGAGATATCTAGAGGGAGGCATTCTGTCTATTGTTTTGAGGCCAGAGTTAATGGCTAGAATTTACATGTATAATTTATTTTATTGCTCTGGCTTCCTGACCAGCTGCAAGATCAAAAGGGCTATTAACCTCTGAGTTTCTGTTAGCCTGGGAACCAGAAAGAAATCATATAATCTGAAATTAATCAGTGGTACTGTGTTATCAATTTAAGGACAGAAAGAATGAGGGAATTTAGCATTTGTCTTGGAACATCTGACTCACCAATATCTGCCTGTGTTCTATATGCAAGTTTATTTTAGAACGGTGCTTTCTCTTAGATATAGCTAAGAACTAGGAAGATTAGATTAGTTTTTTTTTCTGTATTGATGTCAAAACTTTTATACTGTATTATTTTAAGTATTTGTTATGTCTGATCTCTGGACTAGCACTGTGTAGTAAGAAGTATTGTCTTGTGTTTTTATTATTATATATTTTAAACCTTTCAACTGTGGCTGTTTTGTGTAGAGATAATTTAAGCTCTAAGAGTACATTGCATGTATTTAGTAATATTGTACAAAGCCACTCCAAATAAGCCTTGCTGTTCAGTCACACTTACTAGTTGGATAATAATATTGCACAGTATAATTGGACACCCTTTCATAAGGGTCTTTTAGTAGCTGATAAATATTGGTGGATAGTGGCAAGTAGTACTACCGTATAGTCAGGGTAAACAGGGCACAGCCTGGAGAACCTGTGCCAGCTTTCCCCAGGAGTATCTGTGTGGTTGTATATAACTCTTATCTCATAGTGTGTGTCAGCTACTTGGGTAGGGAAATGAACCACTGGTTGGACAGAGAGGGTGCTGGAGGTTTTAGCTTGCCCACTAGGCTAAAATCTGGACCCTATAGCTGTGCCAGTGGAGAGTCTTATTGGGGACCTTGAGAGAAAGGGACAAACCAGCCCCAGACTGACTGTGATCTCTGTGTGCCCTTAACAGAAATTGTACTTTACTGTGTGTGTATTTATTATCCTTTCCCTATATGGACGCCCCTCACTGATGTTAGTGGTGAGGACTGAGGCTCCTTGATTGCTGGGCCGGTGCAAGGGCGTCACAGTCCTCTTAAGGTAAATTGTGCTTGATGCAGAGAGGTGTGCATCTGGAAATACTGAATGTATCCATTTGTATTCCAAGTGAATGTCCCTGTCCAGTATCAGTGGTGAGAATTCAGGATGCTTGATTACTGACACAGTGTGGCGACATTACATAAGGCATGATTATTCACAGCCCCAAATAGAAGATACAGATTCCCAAACAAGTCATAAAACATGAGAGAGTTTTTTTGTCTGTGTAACTAAAACAGCAAAGTTATTGTTTTAAAAAAGTTGGTATCTTTAAAATTGGGTTAAGTATATACCGGGATGCATACTAAATGGTGGATTGTGTTCAACAATTGGCTAATGTTGGAAGAATACAGGGTGACTATAACTTCTCTGGATCTAGACTGTATAATTTTGATAATTAACTGGGCAGTGTAAAAAGCATTATTTATGATAACTGATACTTATTGATCAAAAGATAGTTCAATTTCGATTAATGTATTTAGATCTTTAATAAGAGCATTGATCTTAATCAGGGTTCCATTTATGTGATAATCAATGGGATAGACTTGTTTCCCATTCCCAAATGCATGACATCTTTTGGGTTAAGTCTAAGGCCATGGCTGGAGTACCAAGTGCTGTCATTATCCAGTCTTTCTTGGAAAATATAAGAGTTTGTAGGGGAGTCATTCAAGGCATATAGTTTGTAGCCATCTACAAACTTGGTCTGCCTCAAACATGGCATATCTGTTTTCACATTACATAAGTAGATGTCAAAGAAAAGGAGAGCCACTGCAAAGCCCTGAGCCACCCCACTAATGAGTAGTCTGGTAGATTTGAAGGTGCCACCAACTTTCACTCTATGTGTAGGTCCTGAGCGCTAATTTGCAATCCATAAAGCTGGGTTGATATTTAAACTGATCACCTTATCAATAATGTGGTCAAAGAGAATTGTATCAAATTGTAATAATAATTGTATCAAACATTAACAAGGTCAACTGACATTGGACTGAATGACATTCATCAACTATATCAGTCCCAACCTCAATAAATAAATAAATACAATTTAAAAAATCAAGCAAATTAAGTAAGACCTACCCTTCATCAAACCAAACTGACCAGGGTCAAGAGTTTGTAAGTAAACAATTTTAAAGTATTATTAAAAACTAAGATGTATTCCATTCACTTACAGATAACAGAAGTCAGGCTAATGGGGTGTTAATTTCCAAGGTTGTTTGCAATGCAACCTTTATGCAGGGACACCACAGATACTATTTCCATAGCTCAGGCATATACACTGTGGAAAGGATATAAGGTGTTTGAAAAAAAAAAGATTAAAAAACAAGTAATCTCCATGGTATCCCCGAAGTCTCAAAACAACCCACTAAAGTGTAGTGGGTCCAAAAACAAAACGGTGTAAGAAACCTGGGAACCAGAAAGAAATGATATAATCTGAAATTAATCAGTGGTACTGTGTTATCAATTTAAGGACAGAAAGAATGAGGGAATTTAGCATTTGTCTTGGAACATCTGACTCACCAATATCTGCCTGTGTTCTATATGCAAGTTTATTTTAGAACTGTGCTTTCTCTTTGATATAGCTAAGAACTAGGAAGATTAGATTAGTTTTTTTTTCTGTATTGATGTCAAAACTTTTATACTGTATTATTTTAAGTATTTGTTATGTCTGATCTCTGGACTAGCACTGTGTAGTAAGAAGTATTGTCTTGTGTTTTTATTATTTATTATTATATATTTTAAACCTTTCAACTGTGGCTGTTTTGTGTAGAGATAATTTAAGCTCTAAGAGTACATTGCATGTATTTAGTAATATTGTACAAAGCCACTCCAAATAAGCCTTGCTGTTCAGTCACACTTACTAGTTGGATAATAATATTGCACAGTATAATTGGACACCCTTTCATAAGGGTCTTTTAGTAGCTGATAAATATTGGTGGATAGCGGCAAGTAGTACTACCGTTTAGTCAGGGTAAACAGGGCACAGCCTGGAGAACCTGTGCCAGCTTTCCCCAGGAGTATCTGTGTGGTTGTATATAACTCTTATCTCATACTGTGTGTCAGCTACTTGGGTAGGGAAATGAACCACTGGTTGGACAGAGAGGGTGCTGGAGGTTTTAGCTTGCCCACTAGGCTAAAATCTGGACCCTATAGCTGTGCCAATGGAGAGTCTTATTGGGGACCTTGAGAGAAAGGGAGAAACCAGCCCCAGACTGACTGTGATCTCTGTGTGCCCTTAACAGAAATTGTACTTTACTGTGTGTGTATTTATAATCCTTTCCCTATATGGACGCCCCTCACTGATGTTAGTGGTGAGGACTGAGGCTCCTTGATTGCTGGGCCAGTGCAAGGGCGTCACAGTCCTCTTAAGGTAAATTGTGCTTGATGCAGAGAGGTCTGCATCTGGAAATACTGAATGTATCCATTTGTATTCCAAGTGAATGTCCCTGTCCAGTATCAGTGGTGAGAATT
Organism: Protopterus annectens; assembly: GCF_019279795.1. Lineage (NCBI taxonomy): Eukaryota > Metazoa > Chordata > Ceratodontiformes > Protopteridae > Protopterus > Protopterus annectens. The sequence goes on along the minus strand of NC_056741.1, from coordinate 345,390,049 downwards.
CAGGATGCTTGATTACTGACCCAGTGTGGCGACATTACATAAGGCATGATTATTCACAGCCCCAAATAGAAGATACAGATTCCCAAACAAGTCATAAAACATGAGAGAGTTTTTTTGTCTGTGTAACTAAAACAGCAAAGTTATTGTTTTAAAAAAGTTGGTATCTTTAAAATTGGGTTAAGTATATACCGGGATGCATACTAAATGGTGGATTGTGTTCAACAATTGGCTAATGTTGGAAGAATACAGGGTGACTATAACTTCTCTGGATCTAGACTGTATAATTTTGATAATTAACTGGGCAGTGTTCATAGGTTCATAGGTTTACACTAGGCTATCTGCCCTAAGGCATTTATAAGCCTAGCCCAAATTTTTGTGGCTTACGCCACCCCTTATATGAAAAAATACTGTGCCCATTAGTTTGTTGTGCCTCTGTCCAGCAGTGACACAGAGATGATTCCCGGGGTAAACCTACGATCTCCCATCCACAGGTCTAGATTTCTCTTGAACAGAGTCAGCGAGGTGCTCTGCCTCACATGGACCGGGATTTTATTCCACAGCATAGGGAGTCTCTGAGTGATAAATCTATCCCTCCAGCACGTCCTATTTATATCCGTGCTAAGGTTTAAGTCGCTTGCTCTAGTGGTTTTGGTGGATTTGGATTTTTGAGGTGGAGCATGTCCATTAATTCCGGGTTGGACATGGCCTTGTATGTCAGGCACATGTCACCTCTGAGCAGGCGGTATGCGACTGAATAAAGCTGGAGTTTCTTCAATCTGGCAGCATATGACAGATTTTGGAGTCCCTTTATCCTTTTGGTGAGGAACTTTTGGGGTCTCTCCAATTGCTGCAGATGTCGGGTGAGATACATCCCGAATGGGGCATTGTACTCGATCATTGGTCTGATAAGTGAAGAGTACAGGGGAACAATAACCTCACTAGATCTGGATGTGAATCCCTTCATGATCAGGTGGGCAATGTAGAAGGTCTTTCTAACCACTTTAGCAATGTGAGTGTCAAAAGAAAGGCCACTGTCAACCTGGGTCCCCAGGTCCCTGATAACCTCTTCTGTGCTTAGTGGATTGCCACCTATATGGTAGCTTGGGGTTACCTTGTTTTTCCTGAAGGGTATGACTATACATTTTTTGGCGTTTAACTTCAGGCCATGGCTCTGGCACCAGCTATCTGTTTCCGTGAGTCCCTTCTGAAGTTTATCCGTGTCTGATGCACTTTCCACTATGGCGCCCAGTTTGCAGTCGTCTGCAAACTTTGTCAGCCAAAGTCCTCCTATGTTGGCCTGTACTTCTGAGAAGTAGATGCCAAACAATAGGGGGCCAAGGACCGAGCCCTGTGGGACACCACTTGTGACCGGCTTGGAGTCTGACACAGCGCCAGCAACTCTAACCCTGTGGGTTCTGTCCTTAAGCCAGTTTGCAACCCATCTTGTGACATATGGGTTTACATTTAAGCTGGTAAGTTTTTCTACAATACCCGAGTGGGGTATTGTGTCGAAAGCCTTGCAAGGTCAAGGTAGGTTGTATGGACTGCATTTCCCTCATCAATGGCGTTGGTGAATATTTGGAAGAAGTCGACAAAGTTCAAAAGGCATGATCTTCCCTTGACAAAGCCAAACTGGGTCGGGTCCAATGTCTGCAAGTCCCTATATCTTTGTTTATGAGCTCCATTATGATCCTCTCCATAGCTTTGCAGACTAGACTTGTTAAGCTTATGGGGCGTAATTACCAGGGTCCGTGAGGCGCCTTTGTGGAGTGGGACAACAGTTGCTGCACGCCACTCCTTGGGCACGTATCCTGTGGTAAGGCTGAGATTAAACAGCTGCCTTATGTGCGGGTTTAATTCCTCATTTAGCTTGTGTAGCACACAGCCGGGGACACCATCCGGTCCCATTGATGCTGTATTTTTAGCTTTAGAGAGAGCAGCTTTCACCTGCGCATTTGAGATGTCCGGGAGGCTACACTCGGCTGGGATAGTTATCTCTCCTTTAGGGGAGGGGGGTGAAGTTTGCACTGAACCTGTCTGCCAGTATGTTGGCAATGTCTGTGGGTTCAGTAATTTTGTATCATTTTGGACTAATTCTGAGCATATCTGGGAGTTTCCACCCAGGTTCCTAACATAGCTGAAAAAGGCCTTATGATTGTCCTTTGAATCCATGGCAATTTTTCTCTCAAAATTGGCCTTAGTTGATTTTATGAGTGCTCGTATTTTTTACTAATAATGATCAGGGGTGACTTCCCTTTTATGGATTTTGTTCTATCATGTAATAGCTTTCTCCTCTTATTGTAAAGTTTGTTAATGGCTGGGGTCCACCAGACTGGACGTTTGCCCTTTGTGGAAAGAGTCTTGGTTTTATTTGGGATTGCCTGATCCATGCAGTCCTGGAGGTGTTCATAGAAGGCATTTGTAAGGGCTTCCGCAGCTTGGGTTGTGGTTTCCACTGGCTCAGGGGCCTTGAAGGATACCACACCAGTCTTGAGTAGTGTGAAGTTTGCTTTAGAGAAGTTCTTCACTATGGTCTTTTGTTTGGGGTGGGGGCGGGATGTGGATTTCCAGTGAGATTAGTTTATGATCAGATCTCACCAATGAGGGATATACTTCTGGTGTGGAGCATTTTGTCCCCATGTTTGTGACAATGAGATCTAGTATATTTTCTCCTCTTGTGGGAACAGTGACTAGCTGTTCCATGGCATTTGAATTTATGAACTCCAGGAACCGTTGGGCTAGAAAGTTAGGGCTTGAGTAATGTTCCCAGTCTATATTCGGGTAGTTGAAGTCACCCAATATGATGGTGTTTGGAGATACATTTATACCCTCCAGTGTCTTCAGGAAGGCTGTGTGGGGTTCCTGAGTTTGAGAGGGTGGCCTGTAGCATGCTACAATTTGTAGAGCAGTTTTGCCTATGGTTAGTTGCACCTGGATGGTTTCCGAAGCTTGCGTTGCCACCAACCTGGAGGTGTGGGTATCCTTTATGAATATGGATACACCCCTCCTTTTGTGGTGTGGTCCGGGTTTTGGGGCGGAACGCATGATATGAGGTAAAACCTAATAGTGCCGGGGTGCTCTCAGGAGCCTTGAACCAGGTTTCAGTTACAGCACAGACATCAATGTTCTCCATACTGAGAAGGGCCTCGAGTGCGTGCATTTTGAGATTTAGACTTCTGGCATTGAGCAGCATTACCCTCAGTTTCTTCCCATTTTTGTTTTCTAGGGTGGTAGGTTTAGAATTTGAGCCTTGCCTAAAAAGGCACTATGGGGTGGCAAGAGCCTTAGCCAATATCCGGAATCCCAGGGTGACAGGTGCAAGCCGTCCCTTGAAGCAAGCGTGGCTTGTCAAGCATGTCATCCCAGGCAGACAGACACTGGATCCCCTTTGAATGACACCAGACATTAAGCCAATTGTTAAAGCTGATCATCTTGTCTCTATATTGTGGCATCATTCTTGGTGAAGGAAGGATACTGCTCAGGGTTAGGGTCATACCTGCCTGGGCTACACAATCAGAGAGCTCCTCTATGTCTCTTTTCATGTAGTCCAGGGAGGTACGTCTCAGGTCGTTCACACCAGCATGGACAATGACTGTGTCATATTTGTACTTGCCGTGGAGTGACCCGAGTGCTTGTGTTATGTGGCGGATTCTAGCGCCCGATAGGCAGCTTACTGTGACCCTCTCCTTGTTCAGCCTGGTGAGTGGGATGTCAGTGTGTCTGACTATGGAGTCACCTATGACAAGTATGTTTGGTGTTGTATTTGGCCTTAAGGGCTGTGACTGCTTTGCACACTGCTTTTGTGGTTTATGTGTTGCTTGTAAAAAGCATTATTTACGATAACTGATACTTATTGATCAAAAGACAGTTCAATTTCGATTAATGTATTTAGATCTTTAATAAGAGCATCGATCTTAATCAGGGTTCCATTTATGTGATAATCAATGGGATAGACTTGTTTCCCATTCCCAAATGCATGACATCTTTTGGGTTAAGTCTAAGGCCATGGCTGGAGTACCAAGTGCTGTCATTATCCAGTCTTTCTTGGAAAATATAAGAGTTTGTAGGGGAGTCATTCAAGGCATATAGTTTGTAGCCATCTACAAACTTGGTCTGCCTCAAACATGGCATATCTGTTTTCACATTACATAAGTAGATGCTAAAGAAAAGGAGAGCCACTGCAAAGCCCTGAGCCACCCCACTAATGAGTAGGTCTGGTAGATTTGAAGGTGCCACCAACTTTCACTCTATGTGTAGGTCCTGAGCGCTAATTTGCAATCCATAAAGCTGGGTTGATATTTAAACTGATCATTTTATCAATAATGTAGTCATAGAGAATTGTATCAAATTGTAATAATAATTGTATCAAACATTAACAAGGTCAACTGACATTAGACTAAATGACATTCATCAACTATATCAGTCCCAACCTCAATAAATAAATAAATACAATTTAAAAAATCAAGCAAATTAAGCAAGATCTACCCTTCATCAAACCAAACTGACAGGGTCAAGAGTTTGTAAGTAAACAATGTTAAAGTATTATTAAAAACTAAGATGTATTCCATTTGCTTACAGATAACAGAAGTCAGGCTAATGGGGTGTTAATTTCCAAGGTTGTTTGCAATGCAACCTTTATGCAGGGACACCACAGATACTGTTTTCCATAGCTCAGGCATATACACTGTGGAAAGGATATAAGGTGTTTGAAAAAAAAGATTAAAAAAACAAGTAATCTCCGTGGTATCCCCGAAGTCTCAAAACAACCCACTAAAGTGTAGTGGGTCCAAAAACAAAACAGTGTATGAAACTCCTCTGTGTGGAAGATTTTCATTCCATATATTTCTAGTTAATCACTGTATATTAATCAGATCAGACAATAGTAGTAGAAGTAGCGAACTTAAACTCATCTTAAGTCAAAACAAAACAAAAAATATTAATAGAAAATATATAATTGTACAGCATTCCTAAGTATTCGAAAGTAATCTAAGCAAGGCAGGCAGTCTATTTCCACTTGAAAATCCTTTATTAAGTACACAGTCAAGTGATCGAAGTAAAACAAAAATAGAGTAATAATTTCCTCACAAGCTTTCTAAATATATATATATATATATATATACTTTTTATCAGGCATGGGAGTGGTTTATTGTGCTGTAAAGCAAAGTGTTATTGGTACACATGTTAAATTCACATCCTTTCCCCATCAGTGTGACATTCGAGCTGGTCCTGCCCTACTTAGTAGCTGTCATAATAATATATAACCCCTATGTACTTTAAATAAAATTTATAATGATGTGGTAACTGTTATTTAACCAGATTATTAAGTAGATTATTAAGTCTGTGATTTTGAAGCTGCGGTGGCACAGCGGTAGCATTGTTGCCTCACAGCAAGAGGTTTTCCTGTTTGATTCACGGCTGGAGTGCCTTCTGTGTGGAGTCTGCATGTCCTCCCCATGGTTGAGTGGCCTCCGAAAGACATGTGTGAATGGGTGTGCCTTCGCTGAAGGTTGGGCATTGGGCTGGCAACTTGGCACCATAAAAAATCTACTGCCAATCATTAGCAGACCGGAGTTCCGCTGTGGCAACCCCTAACCGGGAAAAGCCTTAAAGACAAGCATCAACAACATTAAGTCTGTGATTGTATCCAAGACAATATTCTACATGGCTGGAAATATATCAAACTTAGTTCATTTGGCAATCAAAAAATATATATAAATATATACATATATATTTTGCATGTAAAAATCAATTTCTATTTTCATAACCTATTGTTAACCAAGATCACTTTCGTCCTTCTAGACTTCTTCAGGTCTGTGTACAAGAGCCCTAAAAACAATCTATAAAACTATATATAATTGTATAATTAATTATTATTGTCATTACACATTATTTTGAATAAAATGGAAAAAAGAACCAGAAAAAATAAAAATAAGAAAAAAATGTATGCATGATGATGGAAACAAAATATATACTTAAATTACAACTGATTTAAAATGGTATTTAAAACCAAATGGTAGAATAAAATAAAATAAAATACAGTTAGTCATGTAAACAATGTGGCAATTTTCTAAGTTCCAGTGCACTTTTAATTGAACAGTAGTAGTTTAGTCCAGGCTTCCTAAACGAGTTCAGCTTTAATTGCCACATGAGTTCATGTTTCTCCAGAATATTCGGGATGTCTCCTTTAAGATCACCTATGTCTATGTGATCCAGGATCTGGAACTTAAAACCTGTGTGTCTTTTATGAAGAAAAAAGTGTTTGGCTAGTGCATTATTTTTACATCCAGAGTGGATTTCTGACAGACGACATGAAATCCTATGCTTGAGTTTATTTACAGTCTTGCCCACGTAGAATGCATCACATTCATTGCACTGTGCCCTGTAAATTACGTTTGTAGTGTTACAGTCACCCCCTGTACTGGTTTTAATGATTTTCTTTAAATAAGGGCAATAAAACTATCACCTTGCTGTATAAATATACAAAATGTACAATTAGTTTCACATCTTTTAGTGCTTTTCTCATATGGTCTAGGTTTAAATTCAACAAAACTTCTAATGTTCCTGGCCTTCCTATAAACAAATGATGGGGCTTCACCTAAGATGTTAAACAAAAAGGGTTTCCTGTGACAATGTCCCAGTTTTCTTCAATAATATTTTTGATACTGTGATAATCCAAAGTGTATGTCAGGATGCAGCTATTTTTGCATTTATTCTCTGTGGAATTATTTAATATTTTTCTACTGGGGAGGTTGAGTGAATGTGCTTCAGTCCTTTTCAGTTCTATAATGGGTTCCAGGATGTTTTTTAACATCTGACTTTCATAGCCTCACACTAGAAAATCATTTTCTAAGTTGTTCAGGTTTCTCAAAAATGGTTCCATCTCTGTGGTAATTCTAGCTAATCTATAGCCTTGGTACTTCACTACATTATACTTGTTTTTTGTAGGATGTAGACTTTTACTATGGAGTAATAAGTTAACTCTTGTTGGTTTTCTGAATAGATCAGTGGTGATTCTGTTATTGTTGGTGTCCTTGGAAATCTGCATATCTAAGAAAGTGGTTGAAGTACAGCTATGGGAAGAGGTAAACTTCAGGAAGGGGGTTGTTTGATTGAGGTAAGTGATAAAATCTCCAAGCCGCAAAGTGTCACCTTCCCACACAATAAAGATGTCATCAATAAAATGTAAATAGCATGTGATATGCTGCATGTAGTCTGTGTTGTTTAACACAAAGTCCTCCTCCGATTTGCCCAGGGCTATGTTAGCTATGCTGGGAGCCATGGCAGCCCCAATTGCTATACCAGTTTTTTGTTTGTAGTGTTTGCCACTGAAAGTAAAGAAATTGAAGTCCAGTACAAGATTAATGAGCTTGCTTAACTTTTGCAGTTGTGCCTCTGTACCCTGATTGTGTTTCTTAAAAGACTCCATAGCTGCTGTTATACAGCAATTGTGAGGGAGCACTGTGTACAAGGATTCCACATCAATAGTTAATAAAATGCTGTCAGCTTCCACTATAATGTTTTTTTTATTTTCCTCAAAAATCCATTGAATCTCTTATGTATGACTTATTCTTTTTTGCTAGAGGTTTCAGCAAGTAATCAAGGTAAATGGCTGTGGCTTCAGTAAGGGAACCTCCACTTGCTACCACCGATCTATAAGGTGGGTCTTCTCTGTTCTTGTGTGGCTTTGGTATTCCAAAAAAGTAAGGTAAACGTGGGCATGGGCTCCATAAAGAATTATAAAGATTTTCATTGATAAGTTTTTCTTCCCATAATGTGGTGAGATTAGTGTTCCATAAATCATATGCTCTTTTTATGTCATCCATGGTAAATAACTCGTAAAATCTGTTATCCTCCAGCATGTTCTCTATCTTTTGGTTGTAGCTAGTGGTATCGGGCACAAGTATACCTCCTCCCTTGTCTGCCCTCATTACACACCTGGATTTATCATTGCCTAGCTCAAGCAATGCTTTTCTTTCTCCCAGTGTTAAGTTATAAAGTTTTTTCTTAGGAGGTTTTTTTAAGCAGTTTCCTGATATCCAGCTCACATTTCACTTCGAAAGCAGCTAGTGTTTGATGTAGTGGTGGACAATAGCTGCTAGGCCTTTTTATAATTTCATCAATAGGCTTATTTTCAGTGTCATTACTTTTGCCATGAAACTGTACCCTTAAGTTGAGCTGCCTCACAAACATTTTAAGGTCTATCAGTACCTGAGCAAAAAAGATTAAAAGCTGTAAAGAGGTTTCCACAATAATGTTCTGGAAACTACAAGACATCCTGATAACTTGTTGAGCACATAGAAGTGCTACTTTTAGTTTTAGTGATCTCTTCCAGGATTTGTTCCCTTGTGATAATATAAGGTGTATAATTAAGACATTCAATGAAGTGGAACAGGGTGATATCTGAGATGGGGACATTTTGAATGTCATTTGTCAGTCAGAAGATTACCTATGGTTTAGTTATCAAAATAGGTAATGCCATTCAGCTCCAGCTTGAGGCAGTATTTGGGTATCACCTATAAATACTCCTAATGTAGCTGAAAAGGCCTTCTATTATTCTTTGAATAGATAGTGCCTTCAATTCATATTTAACCCTACTTTTTGCAATTTATAAATGAAATGGTGCATATAACAGTGCATTTAGTGACCTGCTTATAAACCTCCTTCTGAATGCATGTGGAAAATGTTTATGTGAACCATATAATTTTTTTCTCCTATATTAAAATTTGTTTACCTGTGAATTCTACCATAGTAATTTGCCCTTGAATTTTCGGTCTAGGTGCAGTTATCCTTAAATTGGTTCACATGGTTGCAAACTACCATCTCCAACCCCAATCCTCATAATCAGACTAGAAACCACAACTTCTCCCATATTACAGCCAATAGAAAGCCAAGTGACTTCCTTCTACTAAGCCTAAATATTAGAAGCATATCCAACAAAGTCCATGAACTCCATGCTGCCATAGACTTGTACTCCCCAGATATAGTCATCCTGACAGAAACCTGGCTAAAACCTCACATTACCAGTGAGCAAATACTCCCTACAGGTTACGGCATACAAAGAGTTGACCGGCTAAACAAAAAAGGAGGTGGTGTAGCTATAATATTTAAACAGTATCTAAACATCCAGATCTTAAAATCATCAGCTCCACAAATAGGCAATGAAGAAATAATATATACCAACTTCAAAATTAACCAAAACAAAACCATCAACATAATTGGATGCTTCTTCCCACCTGGCCAAAACATCCCTCCACTAGAAAACCTCCTCAGCTGGTCTACCCACCATCTCCCCCAAGAAACTATCATCTTAGGTGATTTCAATATTGACTGGAAATCCTGTTCTGGCAACAATCCAACCCATCATGTACACCTTCATGGCTTCACCCAACTAGTCCAGTCACCAACCAGGATAAATAAAAACTCCAGCAAGCACACTACCCTGGATTGGATACTAGTCAGTAAGAGCCCCCAGTCATATATAACAGGCTGCTTATCAGATAGCCTCAGTGATCACTCCCCAACATTCCTACTCAAAAAATACCTATACCAAGCTAAACCTGTCATCTACCGTCAAATACATAAAAAACGAAACTTTAACTCACTCACATTCATCTCATCCCTCAAAGAATGTAACTGGCATCCTCTAAAGTACCTCAGTCTAGATGACACAGTTGAAATTTTTAATACTACCCTCCTGAACATCCTTAATTACCATGCCCCCATAAGATTTTCCAGAACCAAAGCACAACCCTCCCCATGGCTACAGAAAACCACTAAGTCAGAAATGAAAAACAGGGATAAAGCCTGGGAGCACTTGCGCAAAACCAACACCCCCTCAGCTAGACAGAAATTCCTAGAACTACGCAATAGAGTGAAAAAGCTAATAAAACAGGACAAATTCCAATACTACCAGTCTGCCCTAGACTCCTCACAACACAGCCCCAAACAATTCTGGTCCTCCATAAACTCCATCCTCCACCCAGGTAAAGTCAGTACCCCTCCTCCTAACATCCCTCACTCCTCAGAAAATATTGCTACCTCACTCAATACACACTTCACCCAAACCATACTATCACTAGCTAAACAACACAACCCCCTCCCCTCCAACCCACACCTTCAACTAGTAATCTCCCCACTGCCTTCTCTTTTTCTCCTGTACCTACCTCCAACATAAAAACTCTTAACTAAACTTAAACCCACCAAATTAGCAGCAGACAACCTCCCAAGTGAATACCTACAAATGCAGCTGATGGTCTGGCCTAGCCAGTATCCATCTTGATTAACCGATCTGTGTCAGAAAGTTACATTCCCACACTGTGGAAAGTATCACATATAATTCCCTCCACAAAGGCGGACCATCCATAGAACTAACCAATTACCGCCCATAGCTATTCTCTCTCCACTCTCCAAAATACTAGAGAGATGCATCCACTCTCAGGTCTCAGACTACCTCCTTACTAACAACCTCCTTTCCAGTACTCAGCATGGTTTCCGACCAAACCATAGCACCACCACTGCCTTACTCTCCTTTACTAACACTATCCTTCAGCATAAAAACAATGGCTATCTCTCCTCTGCTACTTTCCTAGACCTATCTAAAGCATTTCACATGGTCCCACACAAACAACTTATCTCTGTCCTCAATAACCTATCCTTCTCACAATCAGTCACCAACTGGTTTCAGAGTTACCTGTCTGACCGCCAACAGTCCGTTGTATGGCAGAATGACATATCTCCCCAACTACCTGTCTCCATAGGGGTTCCCCAAGGATCCATCCTTGGACCCCTACTCTTCTCTGTTTACACCAATAATCTAGCCTCTGCCACCAAACATGGCACACTCATACAATACGCATATTACTCGACCATCATCTGCTCAGCCCAGTCCCTACCCAAACTGCAAAAGTCACACAGGAAGCCTTTTCCTCTGTTGAAACATGGTTATCCGATGCCCAATTAATACTCAACCCAAACAAAACTAAACTACTCATCTTCCAACCCACCAAACATACTCAAAACAACTCTCACTTTAACATCACAGAAAAAAACAACACCACTATATATCCAACTGAACACACCAAATTGCTAGGAGTGGAAATAGAATATAATCTAAAATTTGACATTCACATATCCATGACCATAAAAAAAGTCCACAAAAAACTAGGAGCGTTATACAGAAATAAGCAATTTCTAACCAAAGCAGCAAAGATTTCAATAGCAAATTCCCACCTTATCTCCTGGGCTGGCTTGAACTCCCTCACCTCCTTCAGTGGTATCAACTCTCACTCGCCGACAAACTAGTAAACCATCCACTAAATGTCCCATCCCTCCAGAATCTATTCCAACCCTATCACACCACCAGACCACTAAGATCCAGCAACAAAAAATCACTTGCAGGTGACTAAAGCCAATAACTCTGCTGGAGAAGCACTATTCTCTTGCACCATAGCCAAATTATGGAACTCCCTCCCACCCACAATTACCTCCGTACCATCATGCACCCACTTCAAAACTTTACTAAAAGTGCACCTAAAAACATGCTGGCTATGCCCTTGCAACTCCCACTCTAATATCACCCACCCCATCCAACCACTACCTTTCTTTCCACTCCACTAACTACCTTGATTATAGCAAGCTCAGATGCTCATAAGCCTAGTACTTATTATACAGCAGGAACTTCTCATTGTAACATTTGTTAATGTCTGTTATGTACTTCACAGATAAAGATTCTAGTTGTCTACTGATGTACTTTGTTCTTCATCTGTAAATATGTTGTAAGTAATTGCTATGTTACATTGTTAATCGCTATGTAATCCAATGTAACTACTGTCTGTTTATTTTACTGTGGAGCTTTTCTCCCTGGGCCTCTGCTGAAAATGGACCTCCGTCCAGTCGGACACTCCAGTCAACAAATTTAAATAAATAAATAAAGACAAAGAGGAAATGTAGAAAAGAAGATTAGTAGTGGAGAAGTTAAAGAAATAGAAACTGAGGTTATGGAGTACCTGCAAAGTGAAGGATTAATTGTGTAGAAAATCCTAACTCAGAAAGCACCACAGCAGGATAGAGCAATAGACACCCAAATTAAGGAGAAACTAGTGGAACTAGAAGCAGCCAGTCAGTTGCCATGTGAAGATATTTTGGAGGCTTGCACAGGAAACCAGTATAAACATTCACTTGAAGCTGGACAGCAAGGGAAGGAACAGGAAACTGTGGCAACTCTGCAGCAGTCAATGTTGAGGAGTGATAGGCCAGTGAGTCCCCATCTGATGAGTAATGGAAGACACAGGATGAAACTGAAGAAAATGTGCTACAGGAGGATGCTATAGAACTTTCTACAGAATGCCTGCAGAAAATTAAAAACAAAAAATATGCCCTCAGTTTAGAAGAAAATGAGCTAAGAGACAAGTTGCTTGATTTAATAGAGATAGATAGATATACTGAGATCAATGAAAGAAATAGACTGAAGAAGGTCAATAAAACCCAAAAAGTTAGAAGTTTGATAAAACAAATGAACACAGTAATTAGGACTGTCCATAGAGATCCATGTGATGTAACAGTAATAAACAGGATATATTACTTTGCAGCTAAATTAATAACAGATAAAATTCTACCATAAGAACACAGGGTAGTAAGTGAAAGGAAGGGGAGAAATCGAATACCATCATGGAAGTATCAAATAGAGAAAACTATAAAGCAGTTAAGACAAGAAGTGTCACTGTTAGAGGAGTATAGAAGAGAGAACAGATCAACAAAAATACTCAGAATGATAGATGTGATAAAAGCGATGATCAGTATTATAATGGATCAGGATCTATCATGCACTATTGCAAAAATTAAACTAAAAATAGTGCAGGCAGACAAACTTAGAAGATACACAGATACATATAAAGGAAAAGTACAAAATAAGCAATTTATTAATGACCCCAAAAGGTTTTATAGAGAAGTGGGAAACAACGTAAAAGGAATTGAAAAAACACCCAAAAAAGAAGAAATAGATACATTTTGGAGAAGTATTTATGAAGATCCTGTGGAACATAAAAAGATGCTAAATGGATAGAAGAAGTAAAAGAAAGTATAAGAAGTTAAAAGGTACAGGATATGAAATGGGATGAAGTAACAGCCAGAGAGACTGAAAGTTAAGAAAAGCCTCTAATTGGAAAACCCCAGGCCCAGATGCAGTACCTAATTTCTGGTTAAAAGTATTAACATCTTTGCAAGAAGATGTAGCCATGAGTAAGAACTGTTTATATGCGCACCCTGAACAAACACCAACCTGGCTAACAATGCGAAAATCAATGCTCCTACTTAAGAGTGAACCTGCAAGCTATCCTAAAAATTATAGACCAATAACTTGCCTTCCAACTATCTATAAAGTATTCACTGGAATTGGTACTGACAGAGTTTATAGTCATTTAGAAGAAAACTCAATCGTGGCAATAGAACAAAAGGGCAATAAAAGAATGTCATATGAAACAAAAGATCATCTGTTGCTAAATAAAGTCATAATGGAGAACTGTAAAAAAGGGGAAGAATCTAAGTATGGCATGGATTGACTACAAAAAAACAGTTGATAATATCTCACATTCATGGATAAAATAGTGCTTAAAATATATAAGATACATCCTACACTGATCAACTACATTACAGTGACTATGAAACAGTGGCAGACCACTTTGCAATTAAGCCATGATAAAAGACAAATTATTATTCCAGGTATAAAAATCCAAAGAGGGATATTCCAGGGTGAGTCCCTGTCACCTATGCTATTCTGTCTTGCCCTTAACCCATTAAGCTGTCTACTTAACAAATTAGGCCATGGCTATAATTTGGCTCCTAGAAAACAGCAAAGTGTAAAGACTTCTCATCTTCTCTTTATCAATGATTTAAATATATATAATTAATCAGATGAGGAACTGAAAGCACAACTGCAAGTAGTCAAAACTTTTTCAGATTATACAAGAATGTCATTTGGCCTTGATAGTGTACAAAAGCAACCTTTAAAGCAGGAAAGCTGCAGCACCAAGAAAACATCAGTCTGGGACAAGAATGTGATAGAACTTGAGCAAGAGGGAGTGTATAAATATTTGGGAAATGATGAAGGATCAACAATAAAACATGAACAAATGTGAATAAAACTTCATAATGAATATTTTAGAAGACATAATCCTGAAAACAGCATTGACATCTAGGAACAAAATTCAAGCTATAAACCAATTTGCTGTTCTAATTTACACTTTTCAGAGTGATTGACTGGCCCCAAAACATGTTGGATAGATTAGACAGGAAAACAAGAAGGATACTTCATGCTCACCAAATGATTTATAAATATCAGTGCATACCAAGATTATATATTCCCCGTTCTGAAGGAGGGATGGGCCTCCTTGAAATTGATTACATGTATAGATCTGGAATCGTGGGACTGCATACATATCTACTGACCTCACAGGACCGAAACATATTGAAAGTTTTGAAACATAAGGAGAATAACTCTAAGATGACTTCCCTGCTTATTCTAGCCGAAGCATATTGACATCAAGCAGGAATGGAAATCAAACCAGAAGTAGATAAATATCAGGTAGCAACTGAATGTGACAAAAAATGAAAGAATATAAGGTGAAAGATCAGATGCGATGGCAAGAAATGTGGAAAATGCACAAATATAGTTGCAAATATAGAAAACGTCTGAAAGAACCTCTTGTTGATAAGGATCAAATGCAGGAATGGTTAAGGAGAGGCAAATCCAAACCAAAAGATGAAAGGTTAATATTGGTGGTCCAAGATAGTGGGCTATGCACACATTGGTTTACAAAGTCCATTGAACGTGTAAGAGAAACCGACAAATGTAGGTTTTGTAAAACAGAACTAGAAACAGTCACACACCTTGTTGTTGGGTGTGACACATTAATGGCAGAAGGACTGTTTACTGGAAGGCATAATAATGTGGCAAGACTGTTGCATCGGAGATTGTGTAAACATTATGGTACTGAAGTAGCTGAAAAACACTGGAAATGAGCTACAAAGCATCATAGAAAATGATGGTCTACATCACATGGGCTCACCCATTACCAAAGAGAGATGCAAGAAAACTAGATATATTGGTCCATGAAAAGAAGACAAAAGTAGCATTGATCATTGAAATCACTACACCTAGTGACTACAGTGTCTTGCATACAGAGAGATACAAAGTCATAAAATATCAGGATTTGCAGGAAGAAATGAGAGCAATGTAGAAGAAAGACACAGACAGTTTCAATAGTAGTAGGAGCAACTGGTCTTATAAAAAAGAATCTACAATCATATTTAGATATGTTACCAATACATGTAACTCCATACGAATTGGAGAAGGAGTCATTACTGGGCACATTACAGGTGCTGCAAAAAACATGTTTGGCTGACATCAAAGATTGAAACAATACTAATTTCATGAACTTTAATTGCACTTTGAATTAGGAATGGGGTCTAGTCCCGTCATGGTACTAGAAACCCAAAAGACTTGGAGAAATTAAAAAAGGGCTAAAAGTGGTGTTTTTTCAGCAGTGAGAAAGCCTCCATTGTATTTCCTTAGGCCTTTCGGTAGGGATATGTGATTGGCTTTTGGAGTAGTCTGTGAATGTAGTTGAATTTATGGACTGGCTAATATTAATTTCTAGTGAAAAGGTGACAGCTTGATAGTCAGATTGGATCAGGGGGTGGGTCATGTTAGTTGGTGTGTGAGCACTGACAACATCCATAATGTCAGATGTTCAAGTATATTTATTCCGTTTCATAAAAACTTGAACCATCTGTTCCAGGATCTTGGTATTAATGAAATACGGCAAAAGTGTTACATATTTACGATGGTTGTACAAGGCTGCTATCTGATGAACTGTTGATTGAGGTCACCTAAGATTAGATTACTGGGAAAATAGACCTGGAATCTGACCTATCCACATGCCAAGTATGATCCTCAGCTGACAATGAAGGAGTTCTATAGTTACTGATGATGTGATAATTGACATTATTAAAAGAACCAAGATTTCAAGAATCCTGAAGTTTTAGGCATGATTTAATATGACAATGGATAAAAACATATGTCAGACCAATTACCACTAGATGAATGTGTTATCAGGACAATGGAGCCAAGGTTCTATAACTACATATATTTGAATTTGCTCAAGAGTCACAAATGCCTCCAAATCATGCTGTTTTTTGTTCTATTTGTGTTGAGCACAGCCATCTCAATGTAGATGGGATCAGAATTTGCTAGGCTGCAAAGCCCAAAAGATGAGCTTTGCTACAAAAAAGGCACTATGGGGCAGAAAAAAGTCTTATCCAATAAAACAAAGCCTTAATGAGAGAGATGAAAGTCATTACTGGCAAAGCATGCCAGCCTGTCAGTCATTGCCTCTCATGCTGACACACATTGCATTCCCCTGGAATGACACCCGTTGATATGGCAATTGACAAAAATCAGTTAGTTTTGATTGACACTGTGACTTCATTCTTAGAGAAGACAGGATATTGATCAAGATAAGTGTCTTGCCTGCCTCAGACACATGCATTAAAACCCCCAGATCTCTTTCTCTGTGTCTCCCTCAGTGTAGAAAATCTAAGATTGTTCACCTCGTTGTAGGCAATAACTGGGATAAGCTTATGCTTTGATTGAATGGACAAAAGAGCTTTGGTCACATCATGAATCCTGGCATCCGAAAGGTAATTGACCATGCATGTATCATTGGACAATGTGCTTAGTGGAGCATCAGTGCACTTTATTGTAGAATTGGAGTGAGGGAGAATTTAGTTTAGTTATTGGTATTTTATTCTAATAATTTAAATTTAAGTGCTTGCTTTAGTTCTATTTCTGTTTTTTTTATGTTTAAAGTATTTATCAGTATGGTCACTGAAGGAGCCATTTTCTCATAAGTCTAGAAAAAATATTGATTCTAACTATTCAATATACTAGAGCCAAAATAAACAGTGAGGCACATTCTCAATCTTCCAGCTGCATAAGCAATTCTTCCATACAGGAGGTTCCTCTTTTTTAGAAGCTCATTCCTTTAACAAATGTAGAATCTCTCACTGCAAATGTGTTGCTTTTTATTGTATTTTGGATAGCTGGTTATATTTAGTCCAAGTTTATGTGTTCAGTTATTACTCACTCCTTGGGTCTCTGCTTTGTGCTCAGTTTACTTTGGCATACTTACATTTAATGAATTGTTGCAATTTCTTGCTGGTAAAGACCTTTCCTCTCCTTTACTTTTATACCTTCAAACTCATTCAGTAACTCTGCACATGAAAATAAAAGTACTGCTGCAGTTTCAGTCCAGTCCAAGATGTGTTCATCGTGATGTTGCAGTCAAATAATTAGCGAACCTCACCTAAGAAAATAATACCGGGACCTACTCATAGAATCAGTACTGGGGGTGGTGCTGGCTAGTGCATTCTTATTGCCTGAATGGCTCAAGTGGTTCATTGAGGCTCAGCTCAAAAAAGCTTGGGGAGCCACTATGTGGGGTCTTCCCCAGAAGGCAAGGGGTTTGATCAGGTGCAATGCCAATCAAGTGACTGGCAAGAGTGGGACCCAATAATATGGTGTAGAACCTAACAAAGAAACTGGCTGTTTTGACATGAATGTTACCACACTGAGCAAACAATATCTGTTGTTTTTGCACAGGCATCTAAAGGTAGTCCAGAGTATTTGTCCATCTTAGTGATGATAGATGCAATGCTCAATAAGATACCTCTGGCTGATTCTGTAGTTCTAGTGGGTGACTAATTTTCATACAAGAAATAATGAGGATATTGAAGAGGAATGACTGGGAGGGAATGGCCTACCTGATATAAACTCAAGAGATGAATTCATTTTGTTTTTTTCTCTGCTAGTCATGAATTGGACACAAAGATGATAACAAATGTATTTAGTATCACATAATTTTGGACTAAAGGTGCATGATAAGTTTGTAGATATGGTTGTGTGTTTATTTGTTGTATTTTGTATTATTTTATTGCCTTTTTCTATTTTGTATAATGTGATTTGTTTTCTTTGCACTGTGTTTTACTTGTATTCTGCTTTTAAATGCATATTAAAACTTGAAAAGAGACCACAACTCTGTCTCTTGTGAGTCAGACAGAATTTTTTTCCCACCCTCCTACCTGGTTACTGTTGTGTTCTTAAACACCACTGTCTTTCTAGTTGCCTGCCCCTTATGTTAATTTGACCACACATCTCATTTCCTCTCTGCTTTTACTGGCTGGTGTGTGTAAGCACAAAATTATCATTTTGTGAAATCACCCCCCTTCAACTATTTAAATTTATTGGCCATCCTACTGTATTCCATAGTACCAGAATACAAAAGTGACCACCCCCTTTCAATCTATCTTGCTGTTTTAAAAATAGTGACTCTCCACTAAAACTTAAATTTTTAGACAGGTAAAACTTATGTTATCTGCTTTTACATATAGCTCCTCCAGGGCACACTGTAGTGTTTTAGATAAACCATTTTTTTCATCTTACCTTTAAGCATCTATTGCAAGATCACCAGTTATTGGAAAGCCCACATTCTGCCTCCCAGTAGCCATCTTGGGATTAGTGCTTCTGTTTTCTCCTAGTGAGAGAAGGAGTGCAATTACATTATTTCCTGGAGACGGCTGATCACCAGAAAGCTTAATTACTGCTTTATAGGTGACAGCTTGGAATCTCTGCTTATGTTCCGATCCTGGTGAGAGTAGGAGCAGAGTGCATTGATTCCCGACTCTTTCTGGTTGGAGAGTGAGTGTCTGTGCTTAATGTACCTGACTGGTTTAGTTGCTATTCTAGGCATCTACCAGAGAAAGGCTACAAGCCTTCAGACCCTTGCATCATTTGGGACAAGACTATGGATCACCAAACAGGACTTGGCCTGGTTCTCTTCTTGGGATTGGTGCTAACATTTTGCTTCTGCTGAGAGAAGAAGCAAATGAGTATTGTATCCCAACAGAGTGAAGCTGTGCTGAGACCAGCATTAGTAGTAGTCAAGCAGTAAATATTCATGCAACTCCCCTCTTTTCATCATTCTTGTCAAGGTAATTCTTTATTTTTCAGTAAGTACTGCTTGATTTCTTTCTAACTTCAGAATATCTGCCTAAATACTTCATCCTTAAATTTTCATGGTCTGCATATTAGTTTCCTCTCAAGTGTTTGGCAGTGCTCTGTATAGACTCAGACACATTGAGTGACATTTTTCCTGTAAAACAACCATATAAGGAAAAAGCTACAGTACTTAGTAATAATGACCACCCCTTCTGGCATATCTAAAGGTCAGTTCCCTGTGCTTTCTCCTATTAACCTGGTGAACTTGGGCATTCTGAGGCAGTGTAGCAACTGCCTCATGTACACAGACAACCCTCTCCTCTTACCTCCCAACACTCAGACTTGTGAGAGATGCACTTACATATCCAAATCGGAAGCCATGCACTCTCAAGCCAAGACCAGAATAGCTGGTTAAGAGGAGAATGTCAACACCTGCACCACACCACATGCAACACATAGCCCTCCAGAACACCCACCATCACAGCTGTCACATAAAAACACAGACCACACACCCACCTTCTCAGAGGGTCTCAATAGAAATCTACTCAAACAGCAGAGACCTCCAAGGCAGAAATGCACTCAGCCAGCACAACACAGCACAAACCACAAGACACATAGCTCACTTACACAGTGTGCCCCTCAACCTAAGCCCCTAAGGCAAAACAGCTTGCATCATAGGCACACTGGTGTCCCATTCACTAGTTTGAATAAGGAGAAGGTAACAGTCAGCTGTCTATCAGATCCCAGAATCCGACACATAGCACACGCACTCAGGTCACTCTACAGGTACAAGTATGACTCTGTCACTGTCCATGTTGGTGTGAATGACCTGAGATGCACCTCCCTGGACTACATGAAAAGAGACATGGAGGGCCTCTTGGATTATGTGGATCAGGCAGATATGATCCTGGCCCTGCGCAGCTTCCTACCGTCGCCCAGAATGATACTGCAGCACAAGCAGAAAATGATTGACTTTAACAACTGGCTAAGTTTCTGGTGTCATTCTAAGGGGATTCAGTATCTGTCTGCTTGGGATGACATGATTGACAGACCTCGATGCTTTGCCAGAGATGGCCTACATCTGTCACCCCTGGGTTTCCAGATACTGGCTAAGGCTCTTGCCAGCCCTATAGTGCCTTTTTAGGCTACGTTCCAAAGACCAAATTACCACCACAACAGCTATAAATAAATGCAATCTGAGGGTCATGCTGCTCAACACTAGAAGTCTTAATCTCAAGATGCACTTGCTCGAAGCACTCCTCAAAATGGATAACATCAACATTTGTGCTGTAACTGAGACTTGGTTTAAAGCAACAGAAAGCACCCCTGTGCTACCAGGCTATAACTCATTCCACACCTCTTGGCCCCAGAACATGGACTGAAGCTCCAAAGGCGGCAGTGTCTCCATATTCATAAAGGATATGCACACCTCCAGACTAGTAGCACAGCATAACACATCTGAGATACTTCAGGTACAACTAACATTGGGTAAAATGGCAATTCACGTCATAGCCTGCTATATGTCCCCAACCATGTCCCAAGACTCTCACTCCATGTTCCTAAGCACCCTGGAAACTATTAGGGTCTAACCCAACACTCTCATACTAGGTGACTTAACTACCCCTCCATCAACTGGGAAAACTACTCATGCACCAATACACTGGCCCAACGCTTCCTGGAATTCATCAATTCCAATGCCTTGGACCAGCTCATTTTTATCCCCACTAGAGAAAGCAACATCCTTGACCTGGTTACTACTAACATGGGCAACCATTGCTCTACACCAATAGTCAATTCCTTCCTGGTTAGATCCGACCACAAACTAATCACAATGGAAATCCACATCTCACCCACATCCCCCACAAGGCAATCACCATGAAAAACATCTCCAAAGCTGATTTTGGGCTCCTAAAAATAGAGGTGGCTAACTTCATGGCACCCATGTCAATGGAAAATGGACACATGACTGCTGAATCATACACCAATGCACTGTATGAACACTTACACAAATGCATGGAACTAGCCATACCCAACAGAACCAAGATGCACTCCTCCAAAAAAAGGAAGCCAATCTGGTGGTCCCCTGCCATTAATAAACTCTACAAACGAAGAAAGAAACTGTTGCAGAAAAAGGTGAAGTCCCAAGACTGGAAAAACTCTGTTATTAGCCTCAACAAAAAGTTGATATCCCTCATCAAAACCTCTAAAGCCAGCTATGAAGGCAGAATTCTGGCAGACACTAAAAACAACCACAAAGCCTGCTATAGTTATATCAAGAATCTCCATGGCAAAGGTTTGCTCTGAGTTACTGCACAATGGTACCTCCTATACTGAGCCAACAGATATTGCCAGCATATTGGCCGACAGATTCAGTGCCAATTTACCCCTCTCTCCCCCTCAAAAGGACCAATCACAATATCAGAGGAATGCCAGGCACCCAGCATTACTGCAGCACAGGTTAAAGCTGCATTGTCCAAGGCCAAGAATACAGCTTCCATGGGATCCGACAACATCCCTGGATGTGTTCTATATGAACTACAAATTGAACGGACACCACATCTGTGTGCCCTGTTCAATCACAGCCTCACCTCAGGCTTTGTCCTTACCAAATGGTGCACTGCTACAGTTATCCCTCTTTATAAAAGGGGAGCGACTACAGACCCTGGGAATTATCACCCCATTAGCCTGATGAGTCTTATATGTAAGGCTATGGAGCGCATCATCATAGACCTAATTAACAAGGATACAGGGAATCTCCAAACTCTAGATCCCACTCAGTTTGGTTTTGTGAAAGGTAGATCATGCCTGCTCAACCTGGTTGACTTCTTTTAGTCAGTCACCAGAGCTGTGGATGAGGGAAAGGCAGTTCATACAGCCTACCTTGACCTGGCCAAGGCCTTTGACACCATTCCCCACTTTGGAATTATTGATAAACTCACCAAACTAGGCATAAACCCCTATATCACTAGGTGGGTTGCAAATTGGCTCACAGATAGAACTCACAGTGTGAAAGTAGGAGACTCCCAAGTCAGACTGCTGACCAGCCATGAGTGGAGTCCCAGGGATTGGTCCTGGGTCCTCTCCTGTTTGGCATCTACTTCTCAGACGTCCAGGCCAACACAGAGGGACACTGACTGACCAAGTCCACAGACAACTGCAAGCTGGGAGCCATTATTAACTCACCAAGTGATGTAGACATCCTACAGAAAGGCCTGACTGAGACCAATGACTGGTGTCAAAACCATGGCCTTAAGTTTAATGCCAAAAAATGTGTCATCATCCCCTTTGGGAAAAACTCAGTTCCCACTAATTATCACATCGATGGGAGCCCACTGAACACTGAAGGTGTTATAAGAGATCTGGGGACACAGGTTGACAGCAACCTCTCCTTCGACCACCACATTGCCACTGTGGTCAGAAAGTCCTTCTATGTGGCACATCTCATTACCAAGGGTTTTGTATCCATGAAGAAAGAGGTCATCATCTCTCTCTCTCTCTACTCTTCCCTCATTAGGCCAATCAAGTATAATGCCCAATTTGGCATGTACCTCACTAGACACATGCAACAGCTAGAAAAGCCACAAAAGTACCTCACAAAGAGGATCCTAGGTCTTAAACACATGTCCTACATGGACAGATTAAAAAAACTCCAGCTATTCTATGTCTCATATCATCTACTAAGAGGCGATCTCTGATTGACTTACAAAGTCATGTCTGACCCAGCTCTGTTAGAAATACTACATCTAAATAAATCCCAATCCCACCATACCATATGCACCAGAGTCCTCAACCTCATTACCACAATCAACAGAACATGCTGGAGGGACAGGTTCAAAACCCAGAGACTGCCCATGCTCTGGAATAGACTTCTCATATATGTCAAGCAGAGCACTTCACTGCCCTCTTCAAGAGAAATCTTGATGAGTGGATGGGAAATAGAAAGTTCACCCAGAGGATCACTCCAGTGGCTCTACTTGATAGAGGTACTGGGAACTAATGTTGGGCGGCATGATGCCAGGGCACTTTTATGGGCTAGGCTTGTAAAGGCTTCAGGGTTATTAGCCTAGTACACACCTATGAACCTATGAACCTTTGTTGTTACACCTCAGACTGTACATTTTGAACACTCAGCTCAAGAGACATGCTGAGCTGTTAACTTTTGTGATATGGGTCAGATAGCTTAGATAGCAGCTAAACAGACCCAGAAAACTCAAACAAAGAGAGCATGTCCTTGGAATGCATAAATCTTCAATGCTGAATGAGTCCAGTTCCCACCTCCATGGGAGCTTCTGCCATGTTGTTGCTTGTCTTTCAGCTTTTCCCAGTAAGGGGTCGCCACAGCGGAACTCCGGTCCGCTAATGATTGGCAGTAGATTTTTATGAAACGCCGAGGTGCCAGCTCGACGCCCAACCTTCAACAAAGGCACGCCATTTATGCACGCATGTCTTTTGAACGTTACCCAACCGTGGGGAGGACATGCAGACTCCACACAGTAGGCATTCCCAAGCCCAGCTCAGAATCGAACGGGAGAACCTCTTGCTGTGAGGTAACAATGCTACCGCTGTACCACCGCGGCATCCATAGGAGCTTCTGCATTGTAATACAGTGAAAGAGAATAAGGAATTTAAAAGGAACAAGGCCAGAACCCCAATATCTAAGGTGTTTATATGTACGGAAGTTTGGTCAGTGACTGTCATTGTAGTAGCCATCAGATCTGGTGAGAGATACTGACAGTGTAGGAAGTTGTCCGACTAAAGAAATATACCTTCAGTTGAACACTTAGTGTGGATGCTTGTACCTGACTTATGATTCCAGCAAGCCAGGAAAGCAGCAGCAGTCACTGAAGTAAAGCCATGGATGTTATAAGAATTTGATGAGGCCATAGAGATTGACTTCTGGATGGTCTGTAAGAGGCTCTGGCAAACTATCTGATAGGTCCAGATGGGGTGGTAAGGATGCTGCTCAGGCTTTTATAAGAGTGGAGAAACACTGATCTTGTATGATGATATTGAGCGGTAGAACAAACAGTATTTTATATGCTTTCCCTCTCATGTCCGCTGAACATCAGTAACTACTCATATCAACAGGGTATTATCCAGGCAGTCTCAAAAATAGTTTGGTGCAACACTGTCACATCTTCTCTCTTCAGTTGTATGCCTAGGACTGCCATTATCCCAGTGATGGAAGGGTCTACGTTCACCTACTCTATAGGTCAAGAGTAGAGCTTAACTGCCCATAGGGCAGAATGCTACTGAATAGCTCCTGGTTAATTATGTTCATCCAGTACTGGTAGAGGGAAGTATTTTTCTATAATTCTAACACCATGCATACAGATCTGACCTGCATACCACCACGACAGGAGTGCATGATATGAGCCTATGATGCATGCTTCTATGACTTCTATGACTTCTAGCTGCAGTGCTGCTGTGTGGTCCACTTATGTAGATTTCATGACCCATCCTGTTGCTGTTCTAGGACACTGCATTAACTAGTGGTTGGTACAACAGTGAAGCCAATCTGCCCCCTAACCCTAGAATACTTACACCCACAACCCCTCACTGGGTCCTCAAGCTCCCAGTGATCTATTCAGTTCTGGATCATCTGGATCATTTTCTGGGCTTTATCCCTGTATACCATAGAGTGTTAGATAGAAGGAATACTTTGAGTACTCTTGAATCTGGTGGGTGTGCCTTCCTCTGAGCAAGCAGTGTAAGAAAAATCTGATAGGACTGGCTCTATTTCTGTCAGTGAGGTCACTATAGCAATTAAACTGCTTCAGTGTGACAAGAGTGAAGGAGGGGATGAGGTCTGCCCAATAGTGCTGATGAAGAGGGAACTTTTCAGCGTGTCATGGTTAACATGCCTTTTCAATGCTGTGTGGGAGGCATGGCACAAACCTGTGGACTTGAAAGTAGAGGTAGTGATATCCATTTTCTAAAATTACTACTTGAGAGTGAGAGCCAATTATGGAGGGGTCACCCTCCATAGTATCTCCAGAAAAGCCTATGCCAGGCTAATGTAAAGGAGACTTCAAGTAATAATTGAGCATCTGATTCATAAAAAAGAGCACAGGTTTTATCTCGGCCATTGGAAAGTGAATTAGTACTTTGACTTTGTGCATATATTGCAGGGGTTATGGGAGTATGCTAATACTGTCTGCATGTGTTTTATGTTCCTATGGAAGGCATATGACTATTACCTCAGTAAGTTTTATGGGAGATGCTATAAAAGTATGTGTTCCAGGGATATTGTGTGCCATTGAAAAGAGACAGTTTTTGTCCCTTTGGATCATGCACTATGACCTTTCTGCCTGCACACAAATAACCCATTAGTTGCTCTCTTGGAGTGAGAGATAGGCATTTCTGTCAGAACAAAAGTATTATAAATCATTCATTTCTTTCATCAAAGGGCTTTATCAACTCCTTTGTTCCCAGGACAGTTGAGAACTGGACATTAGTGTGCTTGATTCTGCAGACTTCCATTTCACACCTGGAATCCTAGCCATCACAGTGCCTCACCTAAGCTCCGAGCATTGCTGCAAGTCACAAGAAGCATGCATTGAGTTATACATGACTTTCTTGACAGATAACAGTCTCCAAGTAGCTCAACAGGCAGCACACTCATCTATGGTGCAGAAAGCTGTGGGTTCTATTCCCACACTAGGTGGTTAGATTAATTTCCCAGTACTGACACAGCAGTGCAGTATAAGGGGTGTTGCACTCCTGAGTGTGCCATCATTTAGATGAGACATTAAAGCAAGGGCCCATCTACCTGAGTTGGTGGTAGCTCAGGTCGATGTAAAATATCTCATGGCACTTATGGAAAAGTGTAGGGAAGGTTTCCCAGGTGCCCTGGTCAGTGTGAATGCCACCTTGGGTTTCCCCAGAAAAGATGTCATTGGCCTAGTGGGACTAACCTAGTTAACAAAATATAAAATAAAAATACAGCACAGAGCTGGCAAAGTACACCAGTAGGCTCTTGCTCTACAGGTGCAAGCGCTCTCTCTCTTTCTAGGTGTCACCAAAGTAGTGAGCCAGTGTCCTCCATTCCTCCCACTAACATGGATGACCCAGAGTCAGCTTCTTCTGCCTCTACTTCCTACCAGGCCCCTCCTACAACAGTGCTACTAGCTGAAAATGAGCCATTTATGTCTCAGTCAAGGTTTTGCCTCTTTGTACCATGAGGCGTGGCAATTGTGTCAACATATCTAAGATCATAGGATCAGGGTGGAAATAGGACTCCAGCAGGGGTGTGTTTTGCCTCCTCTTTAATCTTTAAATTTCATAGGCAGGATATTATGGCACAGCCAGTATCTGGAGACTATTCATTAAGGGAAAAGGTGAGCTGCATTTCCGTTGTTTGCAGGTGTTGTCCTATTTGCAAGTGATTGATCTTCAATGTGTACTGCAGCAGTTTACTGCAGATTGTGAAACAAACTGGATGAAACTGAGCCACTGAAATTAGAGGGCGGGAGTCTCTTCTGAAAAACTTGCTCTGTGTAGCTAATGAAAGGGGAACTGCTACCTCCCTACAGAAGAGCTGGACTATCTTAGGACAGTAGATGGGATTGGCAGATTGACCAGCAAAATGGGTACAGTGGTGGGACAGCTACCGAGATCGTAACACATTGTGGTGGTAAACTAAGAATAAATGTCAATGGGCAAAGGTCTTGGTTTACTGGTCAATCTGTGTCCTAATCCTCTCTCATGGCCATGAGTTTTGCGTAGTGATGAAAAGAACAGAAGTGCACTGTGTTTACTCCATAGACTGATATCCTCAACAAACTTGGAGGATCCCTGAGCATGACTACTATTTCACAGGCTTTAGAGGAGTCAGTTGAGGTGGTTTGGGAAACTGAAGAAGATGGCCCCTGGACACTTTACAAAGAAGGCATACCAGGCATGGTCTGTTAGTAAGATGCCCATTAGAGGATCATGAACATGTTGGAATGACTATATCTCAGCCTGACTAGGAATGCCTGGGGAACCCACGTGATGAAGTAGAGAGGATAAGGAAGCCCAGTGTACCCTGCTCAGCTCTCTATCACTGAACTTTAATCAGGGAAAGCAACTTATAAAAAAGATGACTGGATTTTTCCAATTTCTGCTGTATAACGTTTCTTTGTTCTTATTCTGACTGCTGTACTTCTGTATCTGTTCACTTAACACTGTATTCTCCTGGGTCATGCCAAAAGGGGTGCATCTAATTCGCATGTGTGGAATACATAAAACCTGTGAGATGTGCTGATGACTCTGACTTTGAGGTGTTCTAGCTGTCAAATTCATTAGTCATTCTGTATAACTGACTCTTTCATGCCACATTGTTAATCCAAAAAGTAAGAGTATATTTTACTCAAGTTCTATGAAACCTCTGCTTTTTTTTGGAATATGGTTTCAGTCAATTGTGCAAGCAACACTTATTTAATTGCCAGCACTCTGTTAAGAAGCATCATGCTTAGCATTACTGTAATGTGATCCTGCACTAGAAAACCTGAAACACCATTTGTAATTTCACACATTATATCTCATACACCTACACTTAGTATCACATCAGAAATGACTTCTGAGATGGCCCTGGTATCTTTTTTTTTTTGCTGGAGCCTTTATAAAGTTTTAGGTCTGACTCACAGACCAACCTCATAACACACCCACAGCTTGAAATATAGCTACATTTAAATACACTTCATAAAATGTCATCAACTGCTCCTGATTTAGAAGTGACATTTGATTATGTATTAAAATTTTCTGTACATATAATTTAGTTTATAATAATTTTATCCTTCCTTTCAAATATAATTTATCTTACATCTCATAAGCCTTTCTAATGTATAAATATCAGGTAATACATTTTCCAGGTATGTAGGAAGATTCTGCAATGAGCATTAAAAATGCATCATGTTCACTGTGCCATGGAATATCACTTCTCTTTTAAGATTACTCTGCTACCAAAAGATTTCCTTACCAAGTATTTCAATTCCAGTCCAGTGATATTTTAGTTTACCAAAGAAAATGTCTTCTTTGCTTTCATAATATTTTTCATGCCACAAGAATTATTACATTTGAAGTCTAACCCCACCATCATCAAGCTGATAGATGGTCTTTTTGTTATTATTATGCCTTATGAAATACTATTTTCAGAACTTACCATGCATTATCTGTGCTTCAGTGCTCCATTTATTTTTCAGAAATTGTAACAAACACTCTGCAGTCTGACAATTTCCAAAGATTTCCTGTGACGTGTGACATCATACTAGAGTGCCTCTCATTTCTAGTCAGCCTGGAACCTGTATTGCTTATTTGTTATAACTACTTTTGCAGCAGCAGCTAATAAACCAGAACACCATAAATAGCCAGCAATCAGCAGGTAAACTGTATCAGCTGCCTTAACAGCGGAAATCCAAATCAAAGTACATTATGTTATATGCTCACTGTAACAGTAGATTTGTGATTTATAGATTCACTATAGCCTTTAAAGAAAATAGTTATCAGCATTTTTTTTTTTTTGCTTTTGTAGTATATTTTGCTTCTTCTCCTGACAGGCTAGGTGAGCAGCTGGAATGAAAAGGATAACTAAACAAGCTGGAATGCCAAGTTCAAAACTGCAGCCCCTGAATATACCATAGGTTCATAGGTGTTTACTAGGCTAACGGCCACAAGGGCGTTTTTAACTTAGCCATGCATCCCATATCTCTTACAAGTTCTGATACCCTTGATAAGTTTAAGTATGGGCCTGGGAGATGAACCATTTCCAGGTTACCTGTTTGCATCAGAGACATAGGTGCCAAACCAGGGATGAATTTCCAGTTTCCCATCCATCCAATTGTTCAAGTTGCACTTGAATTGGATTAGGGAGGAACTCTGCTTCACATGGATGGGGAGCCTGTTCCATAGACGGGGTAGTCTCTGGGATACATGCCTATCTCTCCAACAGGTCCTATTTATATCACAGGCAAGGTTTAAGTCTTTAGAATGGGTAATTCTGCTACTGTTTGTTTTGCGGATATGCAGGAGGTCCATCAGAGTGGAGTCTGACAATGCCCTGTATGCCAGGCATAGATTTCCCCTCAAAAGCCTGTAGGAGACAGAATACAGGGTTAGGGCCTTGAGGCGGTCTGCATAGGACATATTACTTATGCCATGTATTCTTTTAGTGAGAAACCTCTGTGGAAGTTCCAGTTGTTGCATATGCCTGGTTAGGTACATACCAAAGGGGGCATTGTATTCAATGAAAGGTCTGATGAATGCCGAATACAGTGGAACAATGACTTCTTTGGATTTAGATGTCATACCTTTGTTTATAAGTTATGCAACATAGAATGATTTCTTCACCTCAGTAGACACATGATGATCAAAGGCTAGATTACTATCTATATGTGTCCCTAAGTCCCTGACTACTGGGTCAACTCTAAGGGGTGTGTTGTCAATGTGATAGTTACCAGGGATGAATGACTTCCCAAAGGATACTATTATGTATTTATTGGCATTTAGTTTTAGTCCATGACTCTGACACCAGTTGTTTGTCTGTGTTAGCCCCTCTTGGAGAACATCTGTGTCAGTGTGAGATTCACTGCCAGCTCCTAATTTGCAATCATCAACTCTTTTTGTCTCATAAACTTCATATGTCCCAGCTCTCATAGTTTCAAACATCAGCATGCTTCTCTCAGTTCAGTCTCAACCACCTATTAAATGTGGCTGTTATGGAGCACATTGGGCCTCAGATAAATGCAAGTACAGAACAAAAGTGACATGGTTATGCAAGCAGAATTATCTATTATTTGATAACCACATCAGCATATTTTTTCCATCTACATGGTCTGAAGTTATTTTACAGACAGGTACATTAGATAGATAGATAGATAGATAGATAGATAGATAGATAGATAGATAGATAGATAGATAGATAGTCCACTAGACAGAAAGCTAAGTAGATAGATAAGTAGACAGAGGCATTATCAGGTAATTAGATTAGATTGCACCGACAGAGAAAGATAATTAGAATAATTTATTTATATAAGAGAACTGGTCACGGTACCCTTTTTAGTCAAGATCTAGGCTCAGTGGCAAAGAGGAAAACAGGAAAGAAATGCACTTAGGAGTAAAAAAAATAATAATAACAACAGCAATAAGGTACTTGGCAAAGACTGCAATGAATAAGGAAAATATAAAATAATATTTACAAGAATACATTATTAATGCCTTAACCATACAATGCAAATTTCATTATAAATACAGAATTGTATGTGCACAGTACCTCTCAACTCTATCGAATTCCTTGGTATTTCACATTTTTGGGGACAAAAATAATAGGGTGACAAAAATTCCTGAGTGGCCCCTTCAGATCCAGATTTTGTTTTACTGCCTTTGACATATTTATAGTAGTGAAACATTGCTCTTGACTCAGGTGAATGATCATTGCATGCAGACAGTTAGCAGAGTCCTAATTATTAAAGCCCCTAGCAAAAACTGCAAGGAAGAGTGCAGTTTTTTTCTTTCCTAAGACTGAGATTGCAGCCCTTGTCGTGTGCTGTCTATAGATGTAAGACATTGAGAGAGATATTACTCATGTTATTATTTTACACTCGCTAAGCAGCTGTTTAGCATGTGTGTGCATGCGTGCGTGTATGTCTGTTTATGTTTTTGTCTGCATGTGTGAGTGAAGGCATGTATGAAAGCAAAGGAGAATGTGTGTGTGAGAGATTGATAGACAGTGAGAGTGATCTTGTGTGAGTGAATGCAAGAATTAAATCAGAAGTGAATGTGTGTGTGAGAGATTGAGAGAGAGTGAGAGCGATATTGTGTGAGTGAATGCAAGTATGAAAGCAGAAGAGTGTGGTGTGAGCGAGATCGAGAGAGAGTGAGGGGGATCTTGTGTGAGTGAATGCAGGTATGAAAGCAGAAGAGAATGTGTGAGAGAGATCGAGAGAGAGTGAGGGGATCTTGTGTGAGTGAATGCAAGTATGAAAGCAGAAGAGAATGTGTGTGAGAGATCAAGAGAGAGTGAGGGGATCTTGTGAGAGTGAATGCAAGAATTAAATCAGAAGCGAATGTGTGTGAGAGAGATTGAGAGAGAGTGAGAGCGATATTATGTGAGTGAATGCAAGTATGAAAGCAGAAGAGTGTGTGTGAGCGAGATCGAGAGAGAGTGAGGGGGATCTTGTGTGAGTGAATGCAAGTATGAAAGCAGAAGAGAATGTGTGTGTGAGAGACTGAGAGAGAGAGAGAGCAATCTTGTGTGAGTGAATGCAAGTATGAAAGCAAAAGAGAATGTGTGTGAGAGATCGAGAGAGAGTGAGGGGATCTTGTGAGAGGGAATGCATGTATGAAAGCAGAAGAGACTGTGTGTGTGTGTGTGTGTGTGTGTGTGTGTGTGTGTGTGTGTGTGTGTGTGTGTGTGTGTGTTAGTCAGTGGCAGATTTTCTGGGGGTGTTAGAGGAGCTAATAAAACTCCCCTATTAACAATATTAGAAGCCAGCCACATATTTCTGAATTGTACTGCATATGGAGGAACAGCGAATGCCGAGTATTTATTCTTCATGTGGCTGCAACTTAATCTTAAAGCTGCAGCCAACTCAATAATAAAAACTGACACCATATTGCTTTTTTCCAGGCATTCTGTTAATGGGATAATTACTAGATGGCCCATGACATGGGGATAACTAGTTTGCCATGCTACTGGTATTTTAATTTTTTTTGGGGGGGGGAATTAAAGCTGCTCAACATACAGATGTACTACCCATTAGTGTTGACTGGACTTGCGTTCCATAATAAATCTTGGAACCTTAATTATATTTCATGCTTTCAACTCATTCATACACAACTGAGTTTTTGGACTAATTATCAACTGCTTAAGGACATAAGATTTAATTATTTCATAAAGTACATTTGAAGATAACATAATGTTGAATTATAGATGTGAACTAATTTCATGATTAACCACATCTTCACTATTTGCATATAAAAAATATATAAAAAAAAAATAAGGGAAATCAAAAAATTTCAACCATAGCTTAAATGATGATGAAACACCTGGAAAATTTCTATTTACTAGTTTTGAATCACAAACCTCCTCACCCACTTAAGGCACAAAATGCTCATCAAACCCCAAAACTGAACCTGCATTAAAGGTAATAGATACAATTCCCTATCTAGGAGAAATTATAAAAATAGTTCTCCTAATTTGATTTCCCAAACTTAAATTAATGTATTTGTTACTAATACATAACACTCTTATGCAGCTCCCACCCCCTACAACTTATGTTCTGCACCACAAAAAGTTCTAAACATGCTTCCATATCATTTTCACTTTGGACAGTTGACGTCACATAGCTTAACATAAAGCATAGCACTGAAAATGCTAAGATAATTCTTAATACACTTCGCCAACACAACAAGTTTGGTCCTGACCTTAATATCAATTCTAGCTAGATTTATACATGTAAGTATCAGCATCCCTGTGTAAATGCCATCACACACCTAACAGCCCAGAAGAGCTGGCATCAGGCATGCACTCAGGCAGCCCAAAAAGCCTTGCAAGGCCACACCCTTAAGGGAAAATATCCGATTTTCAAATCAAATAACAAGCTGCCTGCCACAAAATAGTGGACTGTGCATTTAAATTACATTTTTTTCCTTTTATTAGGGATAGCAGTATTTTTACGGCTTTTTTTGGTGTTCAGTCAAGGGCATGCTTCAGCCAGTGACGGCAAGAGCTACTCATCTCATGAAACTATTAAAAAAAGTGCATGCTCACAACTTAAATGGATTTAGTGTATGAGAAGAGTGGTTTACCAGCAACTACAAAAGACTTTTGTTTAACTTTGGAGAAAAAAAACCCGAAGAAATGGGAGAGAGTAAGTGTGTGAAATGCCCTCTGTATTAAAAAATAATTGTGTTACTTGTCACATTGTAGTTGGCATTACCTTTCTTTTTTAAACAATAACTGCACTAAAAGTCTGCAGTGTTCTGCATCAGCTTACTCCCCCACCAAGATGTCACAGGTGCTTGTTTTTTCTGTACTAGACATTGTCATCAAAGAACAAATCAAAAAAGTATTTATTTTTAACATGACAGTTTTTGATTTTTGATGACATTTGTTCTGTATATTGTAAATCTTAAAATAAAATAAGATTATTTTGCATATATTATAGACTTATGACTCAATCACTGGCAAATATAGGTTGTGCAAGTATTGGAAGGTGATGGGAGGTAACAACTAATTTCTTAGAATTGTATAGAGCCATATCAAGACAGGAGTTGCAGTGATTTGTTTTATTTTGCCACATGCTGTTGTACTACAGCTTTGTGTGTGTGTATGTGTGTGTGTGTGTGTGTGTGTGTGTGTGTGTGTGTGTGTGTGTGTGTGTGTGTGTGTGTGTGTTATTGGGGATTTTTTTTATAATTTTGACATAATAGGACTAATGTGTATTTGGGAGAAGTAAGTCTTAATGCAATATGCAGTGGACATACTGCTCTCAATTTCTCAGAGCAAGAAATCTGGACAAAGCCAAAAATAACTGTGGGACAAAGGGCCAGAAATAGGGACAGATTTAAAATATTGTTCCTGTAAACTCAGATAATTGCTAAAATAACAGGTTTTGGATTATTATGTATTTTCTGAGGGATATGAAGTCTGAAATTCAAATGTCTGCCATTATTTATTATTTACTGACGTCAATATTCTTGTTGGTATCCCACAATACCAATGGAGTACATGGGGTTAATGGGGTTACATGATTATGTATGCAAATGTTATATTAATGAGCATCCCTATTTATGACCAGTTTTATCTACTTTTCATAGGCCTTTGTCAAGATTTTTGATGTTCCCTGGTTGAGAGGTATGGTGCACATATTGCACAGCTCACAGCACTGTAAGATATTATTACATTTTAATGGACTAGGAATCAGCAAGTGAGCAGTGCATGCCTGTAACAAAAAAGTGAGAAAATGAGGGGGTGGGGTAATTATATTTGCATAACTCTTGTTGTCCTGAGATAGTCCTGAAAATTCTGGAATGAAGCCACCAGTTGTGGGACCTCAAGAACTATTAGACAATGGTAGCTCCTTAGTATTCAAAAAACATGCACTCTGATTGGCCAGCCCAACCAGCATGCCCATTGTGAATCAAGCATATACCAATAGAAAACAGTCCCCTTGCTGAAGTTGACCAGCCCAACCAGCATGCCCATTGTGAATCAATCATATACCAATAGAAAACAGTCCCCTTGCTGGAGTACCAGCAGCCAGATTTTTTTTCTCTTTTGGAATATAGTACAGAGGCATTAGTCTCATCTATTCAGACTTTTGTTCAATATTTTTATTTGATTTTAAAATAATAAATAAATACATCAATTATAAAACAATCAAATAACTATTTACATAGGTCCACAGCTGATCAATACATTAAAGTTATATATCAACAATTAATATTTTTCAAGTAAGATTTTAAGTTTAAGCCAAGATTTATATGAATGTGTAACATTAGAAATGTTCATCTTTATAGTATGCAATTTACTACTGCAAATGATTTTTGCTATACAAATGTGTCCTCTCAAAATGCACATGCCCCTGCACTCCAGAATTGCCCTTCAGCAATTAAAATGAGCAAAAAATGCTCATAACACTCCCAACACATTAGAAAAACAAAAGTGGCAAAGGCAAAAGGGACAAATGTCCCACCACGAAGCAGAAAGCTGATAAAAGTGCAGGGTTTAGCATTAGCATGGATATTCTGAAGGGTATAGCTAAAATAACACAACAAAACTTTTTTTTATAAATGTGATAAAGTTTAAGCATAGCTGCCCATGTGCGCATGTTGATTAGCTACGCTTAGGTCAGCTTAAACAGCACAAGAAGTTAAATTGCAAGAAACAGCCAACATAAGCAGTATCGCAATAGTGTAGTGGTTACAGCATACGCTTTGAGAGCAACCATTCCTGGGTCAATCCCCACAGTAACCAATTCACATTTTAAGTGTGACAGCAGTGCATAAACAATTGTTTTTGTATTACCTACTAAATAACATATATTTGTTAACTGGAGTACTGCATTAGGTCCAGATGTGAGGTCAGTTTAATAACATTGTGAAATCCCCATATAAACACAAGTGCCCCATACAGTATAGTCACACATGAATAAATGTAATGAAAGCACATTGGGGGATGCCTGGGACAGTAAACACATTTATAATATGTAATGAATCTTGAATCAATGCCACACAGCAGATAGTCTACAAAATGAAACCCAAGCAATGCTAAGCATTGCACAGCTCTGCTTACCAGGAGTAAGTATTGTATAAATATGACTGCTAAGCCATGAGTATCCCAGCTAAACGGATTTGCCCATTGGTAAGTAGCTTAGCTCAGCATATTCAAAACCACTCAATCAAGGCAAAGGGTGAGAAATTGGCCATATTTAAACTCCACGGGTGGGAATACAGCTCATAACTGGTTGCAGCTTCCCACTGTAGGCAGAATGGCTGGAGTCAGAGAGAGCATGCGCTTCCATGTGCAGCGCTGGGGCATTGAGGAGACCAAGGTCATGGTAGGACTCCTGGTAAAAAAAAACAGGATGAGAGACTGCTGAAAGGCCAGTACCAAGTCTCCCAATATAAAACAGAAGCCTGGGACGTCTCACCCATGACCTCACCAGTGCCACCGGAATCCCTCGGACTGGTGAGCAGGTCAGACACCACTATGCCAATTCAAAAGGAGGAAGAGGGAGCTCTTGGACCAGTGGGTCCAAGAATCAAGACAGAGGGGTGCTGTCCCAGCAGTGTGTAAGTACTCATACCAATAAATGTCCAGCCTGTGTATATGATGGATAGGTATGGCTAAATATTTCTCTATTTCCCTTACAGCTGCAGCTGAGTGGGCTGTGAATCAGGAAGCCCATGCAAGTAGGCTGCAAAGGCTGTGTCATGAGGCTGGTGAGTAACAATCCTGCTTTTAGTAGTCATACCAAATAAATATAAAAGTAGTAGAAAGTCAGCTTCCAGTATAAAAACTGTTTTGTGTATGGGTTGTACAGAATAAACCAGACAATATGACATTAGTAGTCCCATATAGGACTTATTTAAATAAAACTGTAACTGCCTGGCAATAAAGCTCTAAATCCTGGACTGGTTGCGTTTACTCTGGTATCTTATGGCATTTTTATTGTTGCATTCTCTGAATAATAATGTTGTATTAATCACTGTTACCCACACTGTGCTACATAATAAAAATGTCTACGAATTGCATTCCATTGTATAAGACTGTTGTAATTACAAGGTCAGATTCTACAACTGAGAGAGGCTTAGACAGAAAACACTGAAGAGATAGACAACAATATCCAAATAACACACTCTACTGTGACTTAAATTGTTGTATTTTTAGCAGACATAGCCATGGTTCGAATATTGGGAGTGGTAGTAAGCTGTATGCATAATCATACCTCTCAACTGTACAGATTTGTTCAGAATGTCCAGATAATTGACTCATATTTTATGCCTGTTACCCAGTCCCCTAGCAAATCAGTGGGATGATCTCAGAATTTTAGTCAGCAAATAATGACATACATCTGATTTGCAGACCTCAACACTTTCAGAAAATGTATATGAAAACAAACCTGTCACTCTAGCAACTCTCCAAAAGTTTATGAGAGCAATATTCAAAATATGTCCCTATTTCTACCCCCATGTTGTCAAGCTATGACCAGAGTGTGTGCATTAACAAATTGAGAGGTATGTGCATAATATTAACTTGGAATCTGGGAATATGTGTGGAAACAGTCAAGTAGTGTTAACAAACATTCCCTCCACAGGTCTGTCAGATAAGAAAACTGTGCCTGCCAATAAAGACTGAAATCCTGGACTGGTAGTGTTTACTCTGGTACTGTATGGCTGACATGTAGCATTCAGTAACATTAATATCAGAATAGTATTGTTACGTCAACCACTGTTTCTCACACTGTGCTACATAAAAATATGTCTAAGAATGTCTGTATGAGACTGTTGTAATTACAAGGTCAGATTGTACAACCATGAAAGACTTAGAAAACACTGAAGAAATAATCAGCAATATTCAAACAGCACAGTCTGCTGACACTTAAACTGTGGTATTTTGATCAGGCACAGCCATGGTTTGAATCCTGGGAGTGGTAGTAAGCTGCATGAATAATCATACCTCTCAACTGTGCACATCCTTTCAGAATGACCAGATAATTGGCTCATATTTCTGCC
The DNA here is from genome assembly GCF_019279795.1 of Protopterus annectens. NCBI lineage: Eukaryota > Metazoa > Chordata > Ceratodontiformes > Protopteridae > Protopterus > Protopterus annectens. The sequence goes on along the minus strand of NC_056741.1, from coordinate 345,352,779 downwards.
TGTCCCCGTGGCAAATCAATGGGATGAGCTCAGATTTGTAGTCAGCAAATAATGACACACATTTGATTTTCAGACCTCAAAACCTTCAGAAAATGTATATGAAAACAAATCCTGTCACTCTATCAGCCCTCCAAGTTTATGAGAGCAATATTCAAAATATGTCCCTAGTTGTACCCCCAAGTTGTCAATCTTTGACTAGAGTGTATGCAATAACAGATCGTGAGGTATGTGCATAATATTAACTCTGAATCTGGGAATATGTGTAGATACAGTCAGGTAGTGTTAAACATTCCCTCCACAAGTATACCAGGTAAGATATGTAAAATTTGACATCTCCCCCCCCCCACCATATCTGCAACAATAATCTAAATAAACAAATCAATGGGTATGTTTACACCAAACCAACTGTTGGGACATATGTCCTATTGTAAAATAAATATTGAAATGTGTTTCTATTAATGTCTCATATTGAAACACTATCATTGGTGGCCTGTTGCTATCAATGTAACCTGCATGCCGTTGCAGTGGCCACTGTGATTCCATATATGCATGTGTTCTGTTTGCTATGCAACTGTTCTAAATCTGGTGTTTTGGGTTAATGGGAATATCTATGCATGCTGTTATAACTAATCCTGGATTGTGTTGACTATTACTAACCCACATATGTTTTAAAACTGCAACACCATAGCACATTTGGGAAGGCCGGTCTCAGCAGGCCCACCTCTCCCACCTCATCTAGCCATGACACTGGGCTCCAGCTCATCTGGGACCCACCCTGGGACCTCCTCATCTGCCTATAGGTGGAACCTTTGGGTGGAACTGCCTCAGGGGATGGAGCTCGCCCCCAGGAGTGGGCGCGGACACGAACTGTCACCTGTAGTGAGGTCCGGGGATTGGTGCGTAGTGAGCTCCAAAGGGAGTTTGGAGAGCTGCTATGTGAGCTTGAGGGATACATGGCATATTTAGAGGGTCAGCCTGCCCCCTCCTACCCAGCCCCCAGCACAGCCATCTTCGGGGTCGTGAAGGTGCAGTCGTGACTGCCCAAGGTGGAAGCCTCAGTCCCACAGTTTCCATTTGGGGGTTCATGGGCTTCCGATTTCCAAACAACCCTCCCCATCAAAGGTGTTTACCTCCACATGTGTCATATACCACCCCTGTATACTGTCTTGTATGTCTTGTCTGTCTTCCTACCCAACCTTCCTCCCCAAATATACCTACTATCCTTCCCCAACATTCCACTCTCACCTTAAAAAAAAGGGGCAATCTGTTCCCAAAAAAAAAAATCCCCCCCATACATAGCTGTCCATTTCACACACGTGCCGACTGGACACATGTAATCTGGTCTAATTGGCTTTACAAAATATTATTTTTGTCCTCAACTGTCTCACAGGGGTTTGAGTGTCCAAATCTATCTCCAAATTCAGTATATATGTGCAGCTGTTGCTGTAGAAGAAATGGACAGCTATGGACCTTCTCTACACCCATCCTGCACATCCCTAGCTATTTCCCATATTGTCTTTCCCTCAGTATGCCCCATTTTTCACCACTTTCCTATCACCCCTTTTTTCTTTTCTTTTAAAGAAGTTAGCACAAGGGTAAGTGGGAGTAAGCACTTTTAAGTATTAGTAAGCGAGTTTAGGCCTGGTTGCGTGGCAGCAAGCAATGGCAACACAGATTAAGCATTTTTATGGCTAACCATCTATCAGCATAGTTAACCGGATGTTAGCATTGCCTACCATCATGCAAACCCGCTTACAACTGCTTAGAAGTCCCTTATTCACTCTGTATCCAACAGCCCTTGTTCTGCCCAGCAATAAAATAATCAGCCCTTGCAAGTCTCAAACCCAGTAACCTGAACACCATAACCACAGTGAGTTTATCACTAAGCCATTTGAGCTGTACATAAATGTAATGTTTTCTCAAACATATCATGCAGCACAGTCATTCAACAGTAGGGAAATGTATTTATATATGTAGATGTATGTATATATATATATATATATATATGTGTGTGTGTGTGTGTGTGTGTGTGTGTGTGTATATATGTAGACATACATGTGTGTGTGTGTGTGCGTATATATATATATATATATATATATATATATATACATATATACACACACACACACACACATATATATATATATATATATATATATATATATGTATACATATATATATATATATATATATATATATATATATATATATATATATATATGGATCTAGGACATTTGCTCCAAAACATCTGAAACCATAATAACTGAACACACTTTAACGAAAGCACTTTTACTGAAAAAGCGCTTTCGTTAAAGCATGTTACAAAAAATAAAATAAAACACTATATTTACATTTTAGCAGGGTGGTTTCACCCCCCTGTGCCCCCACACACCCCTACTTTAATATTCTCCCTCTGAGACTGCACTACAGTGGGGAAAAGGGAAATTTCCCTTACCCACACAGTAGTACATCCTCGGCAACAGACATACGCAAAACTGCTTCTTTGGTGAAAAGCACTTTCGTGTAAGTATGCCTGGCTGTTTGGGTTTCAGTCATTTGCTGACTCAAGCAAACAACCTAGACCCATATTGTGATGCGATCTTGGAGTTGGTATATTTATGGGGGGTGCAGGGGGGCTTGCCCCCTGCTATACACATGTTTATTTTTGTTTTTTAATTGTATTGCGGACACGGGAATACATTCCGTTCCATAATACATATACTTACCACTGTCAGGGATGTGTTGTGTTGGCGATCTCGTCTCGGTGATCCAGTCGCCAGTTATGTGTGTTTTCGTGGATCTGACATGGATCCACATATATTTATATATATATATATATATATATATATATATATATGTATATATATATATATATATGTATATATATATATATATATATATATATATATACGCACACACACATAAATGTTTATTGCATTCGCACATTGAATCCACACTCTGAACCTGTCACTGCAAAACATCTGACCAAATGCACTGTTAATGGGGTGAAGGGGCCCAAATTAGGGATCTCTAGTAATTATTGCCATTTCCCCTTCCTCCAGAGCTGAACAGATATGACTTGCAACACAATAACCAGCACTTGCAAGTCTTGAAACCAGGGCCTTGCACAACATACACACAACAAGTTAACAGTAAGCTATCTCAGCTGTAAGATGTCAGGATGATATCTGTAACATATCATGCAGAAAAGTCAGTCTAGCATAGGGAATGTACAATGTGGAAGCACTAAACATTCCAATGATACGTATACACACACACATATATACATATACATATAAATATATATGTATATATATATATATATATATATATATATATACATATATATATATATATACATATATATATATATATATATATATATATAGAGAGAGATATATATATATATATATATGTGTGTGTATATACACATATAAAGATATTACTACTTATAGATATGTATAAGAAGAGTATATATAAAGGGTGTACCTCATATCAAACAGCCATTATTCCTACATTTGCCACCTATTAAAATGGCCAGTGTTGGATTCTTTAATACAAATGAGAATTATTGCATGAAACATATACCCACACACAATGCAAAGGACATGACACCAGACACACGTTTGAATACATATAAATGTTTATTTGTGTAGCATTTCAGTTGTTTATGCCATTTCTTATAGCAGTTAGGTGTTTGGAATACATAATAACTGATTAATGCAACTCTCAAACAAAACATTTGATACAGTAATGTGAAAAACATAATGTACTTTGCTGTCCAGGCTAAGGCCTTCAAGCAGTACAACAGTAAAAAAACGCTTGCCTTGAAGATAAGAACCAATCAATACTTAATTACAGATGTAGTTCAGCAGCCTCCAATTACACTCTGCACTCAACCCCTAGAGGGAAAAGTATTAGTTGTCACAATGTAAATGTATCTGTTACATAATGCTTAACTTAAAATTTCACTATCACACTGACAAACAGAACTGTGTGTAAGACAGTAATCTGTAGCCCACCACTGTTCCAATGGTGAAATGTATGAAAATGTACAGCCATATACCTTAATGTTTCTTATTACTGATATCCCTCAAATGTTGTAACAGCCTAAATTAAAAATATTTAATACCCCTCCCCCATAAAATGTCTTACAAAGGCATATAACACTGTTTTCCATACAGTGACCTCTGGACTTTACAAGGTCACACACGTTTTGTCCAGCTGTTGACCTCATATATATTGATCCTAACCCACAATTTGTGTGGGAGTCCACAGCATCACTGGAATGATAGTAGTAATGCCAGCACTAAATAATGATAGGCCATTACCTAACAACCTCTTACTGCATGACATATGGACAAAGCCTGGTATATATGTGGAGGACAGAGGCTGGAACACAGGGCCATATTTGCAATTTTGCTGTTATACACTGTGAAAGTTGCTGGTGTTACAGCATTGGTTGCAACATACCCTTACTCAGGAATATGAAGTCATAAACACAAATGGATGTTGCCATGTACCGATAGCAATCAATGGAGATAATGCCACTGATATGTCAGACACAAGACCTGTGTGGTGAACAGACAAAACATAACAGCCAATCCTCTGGTCATCATGTGGATAGGCCCGCAGTTGAGAGCTATGCAGACAGACTGCATTCCATGCAAAACTAGCATGTACACACAAACCCTGTAAAACCAGCAGTATTCATTGCATACAACAGCAACACTCACACTGTCCGTAGGTCTGGGACCTTATACAAACATGTATTTGGCCTGTGTCTGCAAGTCCTGTTGTAAGAGGTATTGCTATCTGCTGTCTGTAACACTGCTGCCCACACACAGGAAGGATGTCGTCCATACAGAAAAGGTAAAGGGACAATGCCCACATGGTGTAGTCATCTATAGTAGTGGGTTGCTATAACATTGGCTATTGGAAGTACTACACAGCTGGCTGCATGCAATTAGCAAGTGGGGAACACCAATTGGTGCAGAGGCCATCACCTGATCATGAGCATCACCTATTCAATCTAGCTTGATCCCTGTAGTGGAAAGAGAGAGAGAGAGAGCACGAGTAAAAAAAAAAAAAACAATAACACTAAAAAAATTACTGCAAACAAAAAATAAAAAACACTAAGATATCCTAGCGGTGCACTGAACAGAGCACAATAATAAAACAGGTATGTGAAACATGTATGCATGTAACTGAATGTAGTACTTGGTCTGTAATAATGGGATAGATGATGTTGAAAGATTTATATGTGCCATAAAGACTTGTTGCTGTAATGATGTCCTGCTGAACAACTGCTATGGACATAGCATCTGGTCCTGAGGGGCAGTGGGCCATACCTGTCAACTGTGCAGATCTGCTCAGAATGACAAGATGTAAGCCATCATAGTGCTTGTCCTGTTCCTCCAAACATGTATATTAGTCTGGCAAATAGCTGAAGGTGGAAGTAATGAAGTCATGATAGACATGAGTGTTAGATCCCATTACCTTCAGAACAGTCATGCTAATGTGAAATGTGTCATTCACAAACTTCATAGGTTTGTAATAGGCTTATCTACAATCTGTCCCTATATATGCCCCCCTAATATTAGGCTGTGTCCACGTGTGATGCTCCATTTTGTAGCAAGACAGAACAGTGCAGCAGTGGAGGAAGGAGGTTCTGAGTGTGGACCTGATGTCTGAAGGCTCTCCATATATATATATATATATATATATAAATATATATATATATATATATATATATATATATATATATATATATATATATATATATAGATATATATACATATATACAGACACACACATATATATATATATATATATATATATATATATTTAACACACACACATATATATATATATATATATATATATATATATATATATATATTTATTTAACACACACACACACACACACATATATATATATATATATATGGGTTCATATGAGAACGTCGACAACTGACTATGTCGACAAGTAGCCCTGCAACACGAATTAAATGAAACCTCACAGCATCGACATTTTAAATAACCGACACTTACTCCATCGAGACGACTTCACCGACAATCCACTATACCGACAACGCGCTACACCCACATCCAATATTACAGGTAAAGGGTATTAACATATGTTGAGTGGGGGATGTAGTTATAATGTCAGACTGAGTGACATAAGTTTATAAATACATCCCCTACCTCACATATGTTAATACCCGTTACCTGTAATACGCGATGTTGGTGTAGCGTGTTGTCGATGGAGTAAGTGTCGGTTATTTAAAATGTCGATGCTGTGAGGTTTCGTTAATTGCGTGTTAGGCTACTTGTCGACATAGTCAGTTGTCGACGTTCTCATATGAACCCATATATATATATATATATATATATATATATATATATATATATATATATTTCCCCCCTACTGTTGAATGACTGTGATGCATGATATGTCTGAGAGCACATCACACATATCTGCAGCTCAGATGGCTTACTGGTAAACTGATGTTGCTATGGTGTGCAGGGTGCTGTGTTACATACTTGCAAGGTCTGATAATGTATTTGCTGGCCAGAACAAGGGCTGTTGGATACAAAGTGATTAAGGCACCTGTAAGCAGTTGTAAGCGGGTGCAAAATGAACAGTTATGTATGGTGTGACATTTGTGTTTTGGAACAAATTGCCCTTTTTGTGTTAAGGTGAGAGTGGGATGTTAGGGAAGGATAGTAGGTATATATGGGAAGGTAGGTTGGTTTGGAAGACAGACAAGACAGCACAGGGGCAGTATATGGCATGTGGTGGGTAAACACCTTGGGCGGGGAGGGGTGTTTTGAAATTGGAAGCCCATGAGCCCCCAAATGGAAACAGTGGGACTGAGGTCCCCACCCATGGGCAGTCACTACTGAACCTTCATGGCCCTGAAGGTGGCTGAGCAGGATGGGCAGGCTGAACCTCTACTTGTGTCACGAGGGCCTCAAGGTGGTGTAGCAGATCCCACAATTCTCTGCAGAGCTCTCTATGCACTAGATCCTGGACCTGACTTCAGGTTACAGGATCCTGCCTGTGCATGCTCCCGGGGGGAGCAAGCACCATCCCCTGAGGTGTTTCCGCCTGAAGGTTGTGCAGGACCAGCAGATGATGAGGTCCCAGGTTGGGTCCCAGATGTGCTGTGGCCTGGTACCATGGCCAGAAGAGGTGGGACAGGTGGTTCTGCTGGGAACAGCCTTCCCAAACATGCTATTGTGTTGCAGTTTTGGAACATATGTGGGTAGTAATGGTCAACACAATCCAGTATTAGTTATAACAGCATGCATACATATTCCCAGTAACCCAAAACACCAAATTTGGAACAGCTGCATAGAAAACAGAACACATTCATATATGGAACTACAGTGGCCATTACAATGGCATGCAAGTTACATTGTTAGCAACAGGTCACCATTATAGCGTTTCAACATGGAACATGAATAGAAACACATTTCAATATCTGTTTCACAATAGGATACATGTCCCAACAGTAGGTTTGGGTGTAAACATACCCATTGATGTGTGTGTTCAGATTATTTTTGCAGATATGGGGAGGGGGATGTCAATTAACAACTATTACATCCTTGCAGTATGAGGTCCTCAGACCTTTTTTCCTGTTTATGCCTTCCAGGTACCATATCAAGAGAGCAACTCCCTGAATTCACTCCACAGGAGAATAACATACTCATCAACTTTATTGTGCATCACCATGGAACCCACTTTGGGCATGCGGCCCGTGATTTGCAGGAGGGGACTGTCCTGTGGAATGACCTCGCCCACAGGATAAACTATGTCTGCCTGCATAACCGCAGTTATGAGCAGGTGCAACATCGTTGCACTGACCTCATCCGCCACACCCATCAGCATGCTGCTGCAGTTAGGAGGGACCAGCTAGCCATAGGTGGGGGTCGTGACATCCAGGTCCCACTGACACATGTTGAGGAGCTCCTCACCAACCTTGGGACACCCACCCACCAGCTAATTCAAGAACCTGAAGAGAGCATTGTGGAGGTGGGTGCTACCCACACAATGGATGAGGAGCATGCAGATAAGCCCCCAGGGCACAATAGTAGACCACTGTTGCTTATCCATCTTCATCTGTAAATATCTTCATACATATGTCAGATAACATAGTCTGTCGCTGCAGTGTAGTAATGAACAGATGTGCATAACCTGTAGTATTGTGGGTTTGTACTGTTGATGTACTGAAATGCTCCTCCCACCCTGTATCTATGCCACAGGTGTGGCTACTGACATCACATCTCTCACACAAATATGTATGTTCCACTGATATACCTCTGGGGCAGCAGCCTGTAGCTGGTGAGTATGGAGGTATTTTGCTCAGTTTTGCCAATACACCAGCCATGTTATGGCCCGGGTATTTGCCATGCACACATTGAACACACCTACCCATAATGCATGCTGTATATGTTCACTTATTGTTGTTGTTACCTGCACTGTTTCACAGTGGTCACCATGGTGGCATATCTGAAGGGTATGTAAGATTCCTGCAGTATAACTAACAACCTGTCAGTGCAAGATGTGTGGACAGAGATAAACATAATGGTGGGACAAATGACCTACAGTAGGGACATGTCTGAAACATTACCCTTATACAGTGGCTACAACAATGTATATACCAGTATTACAATGGCAACTGTTACAGATCTAAACAATGGCATATCACAATACCACATTCCACAAATTTTACAACCTGTAATGTGATCCTAACATGAGCAATGAATGTGTAAGATGGAATATGGGGAATGCATACCTTAACAAACACTGGAAGCATTTGTGTGCACACATTCCAAATAACATATTATGGGAGCAACTTTTGAGGTGCTGCAGCATTCACTTGTCTTGAGTATGCACCTTCCATCAAGTACAGGTCCTCAGTGTCACACCAAGTAATGGTCTGCTGTCCAAGAAGTATGCCCATGACATTTGTCCACTCACCTGCAACAGAGGCAGCCGTGGCCTGCACACATCTTACAAACCATGGAATGGATCCCATATCTGAAAGGTAGCTCTTAGGAGTGGGAGATGTAGCCTTACCTTTCCATTGGATATACCATGGAAAACAGTGTAGACCAGCATGTATTTGGCAATGAAGTATGGAACAGCATTAATCTAGAAAATAAACAGATTCTCATCCAAGACAGATGACAACACATGTTGCAAACTGGTCATGGAGGCTGCCCAGAAACATGCAGCAACACTGAGTCACTTGCAGGAATGTCTAGCAGGTACTGCCTACACAGTACCTGTGTCGACAATTACCTGGACTCTGCATAAGTGTGGCCTATGGGTTAAGGTAATCAGTTGGAAGAGTTGTTACACAGGAGACATCATCCAGAGCTCTCTACAAGTAACATATGCATAACATCAAGTCTCCCAAAGGCATGTGTTGCAATGTGTAATGGTGTACTGAGACCAAGGTTGAAACCTACAGACAGTATTAATAAAGATACATGTGCTGCACAAGTAGCACCTCACTCCACCTCAGGCCCACCATTCCCATCTGTACCTTGCTGGTGCCAGTGTACAACTTTAGGTTTGTTGTTCATTAGCAGGAATTAGGCCAGTAGACATGGTGTTCGGAATTTGGGACACTGAAAAATGGCACTCATACGTGGCCCATAGTTGTCAAGCATCTGCAAAAAGGCTGAGGATGGGGAGGCGTGTCATCCTGAAACACAACAGTGAACTGAAGCATACATCCAAAGCTCACTAAGAATGGCTGTATCTGAACACAGTCATAGTCATGCATTTTGCTAGACCTAACCCTGACTCCACAGCAATAGTGAAGGCACTGTGTGACCTCCAAGGGCTGTGCATATGAGCTGACCTTGCAATCTGGCAGAGTTGGGGGACATTTGTAGTGCAGAGTGACCAAATAATGGCAAGTGAAGATGGGCCATGCTAGTGTGCACCTTCCAGGAATAGTGACTGCTGTAGTTCACTTAACAGGTGCTGCAGCAAACCATCATGTTAAGGGTGTGCACACTTATGCAACCCACATATTGTATGCATCCCAATCAACATCTGCACAACTAACACATTTGTTTGATACTGCATTTGATTGCACAGGTCATATGTCACATATCAGGTGTGTGTAATGTTAACATATGCAGTACTGTGGCCCGATGGCATATCAGGGAAGAGGATGGCATGTCAATAAGGGTGTGTGCACTCCTCATAGTCACAGTAAGCTTTGAAGGCTGTCAATATAATTAGATTTTATTGCTCATACATGCACTGCTGATGATGAGATCTGCAAATCGGATGTCAGGCATTCAGTATTGACATCTGTACTCATATCAACCCAGGTATGTGTCAGACAAACACATAGGGGCTGTGAGCAACAGAGTACAGAGTCAACATAACTGCCAGACATATACACATTCATCAATGGTGTGTACACGTGAGGTATGGTGCACAGTACATGGCAGGGTGATGAACAGATGCACAGTAATACTGTGTACATGGGTGCAGTGTGTTCCAGCGGAAGGGTCATCACCTCCTAACACAACCCATGCATCACACAGATGTATAATGTTGATACCAGGGATTGAGTATAGCTGCAGTGCATGGTATTGAGTACCATATGTCATGCATGTTGACAGTTGGGTAATGAGAGGTCTGTGTAATATGTTTGTGCCACCTCACCTGTCAGTGTGTGTGTGTGTGTGTGCACATGCATGTGTGTATTGGTAAGCAATGACGTACAGGTCTTAAAGTACTTTTTCTGTTTTCCCCTCACAGGTGGCGAGGTGGGTCAGGGTCTCTCCTGCAGGTGAACTGATGTTAATGTCCATACAGACTCTGACAATGATGATAGGTATGGTGAGGCACAGGCGTGGTTGTCAGTTGCTCAAGCTGTGCCATTGGTTGTCATCCCACTGTTATCCACCCCAACCCTGCACACAGTTACATTGCCTATACATACCCCATCACCAGTGGCCATAGATGAAGGACAGTTAACAAGTGGTGGCATGAGACAGGACACTGTGGTGACTATTGAAAGTGTGTCTGTATACAGCAGCCATAGCCGGATGACCGGCGTGGTACCACACAGGCAGATGTACAGGGGTGCTCATAGGAGGGTTGCTGGCCATCATGCTCCTGGCAGATATGTCACAGCAGGTGTTACCAGACGCATGTTTTTGGCCATCATGGAGGCACAGGCACATATGGAATGTTATACCAGACAGGGTCTGAGGCTCAAGAGGGCTACTCATTCTGCTGTTACTGACAACATCCGTGATCTCGCAGGTGCCCACTGCTATTTTGCGATATCGATAGATGGTTAGGTGAGATAGTGGGAATCCTCGACTGTGCAATGTCTGTGTTAGAGTATATGGTGGGTGTAGGGTGACAGCCACATGGACATAGGTCAGCAACACCAGCAGGTGGAGGTCTAAGTGGACGTGTAACAAGTCAGAGCTGCTCCAGTAGTGGCAGCACCAGCACTGCAGAGGTGCTGTCCATACAACAACACAGCAGACCACGTACATGTGGCCCTGGCTGGTCCCAACCGGGACCCAGATAAAGCAGACATTTGTCATTATCAGGGGAGAGTACCATATCTGGACTTGTACCTGGTAGTGCCCATGGAACCCCTGGCAGGCACAGTTTTTGTGTCCATGGCCAGAGATAGTGAACTGCATACCCTGCCATGTATGGTCTGCAGCTGTCCAACAACCCCCTGTATATGTGTGCATACAAACACACACAAACACACACACACATCACCAACACAGCTAGGGCAGCTCCATACCTACACACACCACATCTGCACAGCCCAATTAATAACTAAACCCCCTAACACACACACATGATGTCAATCAAATGGCTCAGCCTAGGTCTCTGGCAAACCCACAGCACACTCTGTGCATATGATGATACCTGTATCACATCCCTGTCATCCATACCATCAATTCAGGGATAGGCTAATATGGTTCTGATGCACAGGGCGAATGTATTAAGGTGTAGCAATGTAATGTTGTGTAACATGTTTTCAGCAGGAAAGTTTAATGCTTACATGTCATGATGTGTAGCTGTCCAGCCATGATGCATTACAGCTGTTATTAAAACTGACTGATAGTGGTCTCCATAATGTATTCAGTTTGTGTTGTAGGTGTCTATGTGTCAGCAGGATGTTGGTCTGCTGTTGTTTCCTACAAGCGGTATGGCACTGTGGTGACACATTGACTGCGTTATATCCTGGGTACAGCTGAACACAAGTAACAGGTCTGTATAAGAGTTACTGCATGTGCCACATGGCTGATAGATCTTAGGGGTGTATACAGGTGAGTGCATGGTGGCTGATGTCAGCAGCTCTTCTACAGTGGACAATGGTAAGTGTACTGGGTGGCGCACACCACATGTTTGTGTATATAACACACACACACACACACACACACACAGAGAGGCTTTGGTGTTGATGCAATACACAGACAATATTGTACACATGGATGTACTTAATTTTGCAGTGAACCCATTTTAGCCTATGTAATTCCACCAAGACAAATTAGGCAAAACATCACATTAGTAAATAAACAGTCTGCTACTTTGACGATGGTACTGGCTGGGTATATGTCCCCTTCCCTAATGTAGTGCAATCCCGGCATTGGTAAACATAGGTGTGTTAGTGTGGGTGGCACAGCCTGGCACCTTGGAGGGTGTGGGATGGTGTAAAACCACACATAGTGTGAGTGACGACTACTTTATCTGTTAACATAAACTGCACAGTATTACAGCAGACTAAGTGGGGGGATACACACAATAACCCCAATTAGGGTGTCTGTGTCCACAACATCGACAAACAACTATATATACCAACTCCAATATTGCTGTACAGCTATACAGTTGGGAAGAGGGCATTTACACATATACTACTAGTTTTGATGGAATGAATTTCCATGACATGATTCCTTTGAAATGTTATCATTTGCCAGTTCTCAGACAGATGACCTCCTGGGATATGTATTTTCTGCAAACTGAAGTAGATCCCTTCATACACACACACACACACTTACTTGGCAACACTGGGAGTAGAACCCCTACCTAGGTACTTATTGCTACTAATGTGCTTGGCCTTAATTGCACAAACCATACAGCTTTTAGGATGAGGTGTGTCCCAAGTCTCTTGTTAAGTGAGGAACATCACCAGGCCTTGTTCAGTATGGTAATGGGGGATGTACTGGGTGTTAATGAACAATACATGGTATGACATACTGTAATATACACATTGACAAACACAAAACAGTCATAGACACATCTGAGAGACATGGGTTTATCAGTGCTAACTACCTTGTCAGTGAGTCAATTCTGTTACAGATAATTTGCAAACAGCACATGTATCATTGGGCTGGATAGTGTACTCAGTTACCTGTATGGTTGATGGTGACAGTGGTCCTCATACAGTGGACCTTGGGACATGTACTGGGGGTACCATGGTGTAAACACAGTATACCCAGAACCCACTCCCCACATTGGATATTTTACTCACTGAAACCCATGATAATACTCTGACATGCCCACAATCACACATTGACCTGGACTGCAATACAACTCCTTGTCTATCTCATCAGTGCTACTACAGGGATATGCATTTATTGCACATGCCATAGGGATAGTAGTGTGATGGTTTGTCCTAGCTCTCCTAATGTCAGCAACATCACTATGCCTTATATTGTATGGCCAGGTGTATTGTATTTGGAGAATGTGGCCTCAGAATGCTGTAGCCTGCAAATATATACACTTGCACACATACACACACTTGCCAGGACTCAGAGGGTAACCCATGCCTATCTACACATTTGTACAACAGTGTTGTGCTGGTACTGCAAGCTCCACGTAGCCCATAGGGTGAAGAGTGTAACAAGGTACATTTAATGCCCATTATAGCAGCAGCCATTTCTAACTATGGCAATGGGGGATGTAGTGTGTGAGAATGTCCTCAAGGTATTATCAACTGCAGGTTTACAAACACACAGACACTGTTATTCTCAGCAATGCACACTGACACATTTGTCAGTACTGGGGTCCATAGGTACAGGTGTTCCTAGGTGTGTACCAAGATATTGTCCATGGAGAGATGAGAAGAGTAGGGGATGTAGGTACAGTGGTAGCATGCCACCTGACATTTGTCAGCAGGCCATCTATCAACTGATGCTATTTCAGTGATCCTCAGAGTAACAGTTGAATGCAACATCCAGTCATCTGGTTGTCTCTTGCAGAGGGCCATTGAGGTAGTATGCAATGTATATTACATAACATGGCTAGTGTCTGGGTTGGAGACCTGTATCTAAGCATGTTCTGTTGACTGTGGTAGTCTAGTTGAGGTATCCATGGTATGTGGTGCATACAGAGTGGGGTTTCCTAGCTGTGGCTTTCATAACACAGCTGGGAAGACATGAATGTGTCAGTCAAGCATAGATTGCCTGTGAGCAGCCAAGACTGGTACCTGGCATCTGCACATCTGTACAGAGGACAGACAGAAATCAGCTAGCCAACAGGTTATGCATTAGGATTACTGTTTTGACAGACAGATGTCTGACACTGATAGGTATCCCATTAATACATGACAGCAGCCCTCAATGACATGTCCTATACACAAAGAAGTCTACAGTTAATATTCACATATCAGATCAATATCCAGTAGCAAGTACTTAATAACACACCGCTCACACACCAAGAACATGACAGTCAGTACAAAGTCTAGCTTTGCATGCAGGGGTGTATGGTGCACTACTACAATCTGCAATCTACTCTTACTTGGGAAAGCACTGTTAACAGTCATAACGTAATGATACATTACATGCAAGTGTGACGGCATATAACATGGGATCTACCCATGTATGAAACACATACAATAGGAAAAGATTGTTCTATTAGCCATATATACTCAGGTGTCCTAGACAGTATGAAAAAAAGAGAAACAGCTTCATGTAAAACCCAGGTGCACAAAACCAGAACTATATATAACCAAAAATACACTGAGGTACCACACAATAGCGTCTTTATTACACAAAAAATAAGAACAGTGGTGAGCTTTACAAAACTAATTGCTTCATCAGACAAGAAAATAAAACACTCCATTGCTTATATACAGATGGAATCATTGACTCAATCACTGATGTCATAGGTCAATTAAGGCATTAAAGCTATATAACTTATAAATGTATAAATGTAGAAAAGGCTACATATAGAGAAAACTGCATATAAAAGACACACAAAAAACTGCATGTAAATGCATATAAAAACTGCATATAAAAACTGCATACAAAAACTATATACAAAACTGTTGGTAAAAGACCTAAGTAACAGATATAAACTCCATAAGGCCAACATGGGAGGACTTTGGCTGACAAAGTTTGCAGACGACTGCAAACTGGGCGCCATAGTGGAAAGTGCATCGGACACGGATATCCTTCAGAAGGGACTCACGGAAACAGATAGCTGGTGCCAGAGCCATGACCTGAAGTTAAACGCCAAAAAATGTATAGTGAGACTCTTCGGGAAAAACAAGGTAACCCCAAGCTACCATATAGGTGGCAATCCACTAAGCACAGAAGAGGTTATCAGGGACCTGGGGACCCAGGTTGACAGTGGCCTTTCTTTTGACACTCACGTTGCTAAAGTGGTTAGAAAGACCTTCTACATTGCCCACCTGATCATGAAGGGATTCACATCCAGATCTAGTGAGGTCATTATTCCCCTGTACTCTTCACTTATCAGACCAGTGATCGAGTACAATGCCCCATTCGGGATGTATCTCACCCGACATCTGCAGCAATTGGAGAGACCCCAAAGGTTCCTCACTAAAAGGATAAAGGGACTCCAAAATCTGTCATATGCTGCCAGATTGAAGAAACTCCAGCTCTATTCAGTTGCATACCGTCTGCTCAGAGGTGACATGTGCCTGACATACAAGGCCATGTCCAACCCAGAATTAATGGACATGCTCCACCTCAAAAAATCCAAATCCACCAAAACCACTAGAGCAAGTGACTTAAACCTTAGCATGGATATAAATAGGACGTGCTGGAGGGATAGATTTATCACTCAGAGGCCCCCTATGCTGTGGAATAAAATCCTGGTCCATGTGAGGCAGAGCACCTCGCTGGCTCTGTTCAAGAGAAATCTTGACCTGTGGATGGGAGATCGTAGGTTTACCCCGGGAATCATCTCTGTGTCACTGCTGGACAGAGGCACAACAAACTAATGGGCACAGTATTTTTTCATATAAGGGGTGGCGTAAGCCACAAAACTTTAGGCTAGGCTTATAAATGCCTTAGGGCAGATAGCCTAGTATAAACCTATGAACCTATAAATACTATAGCTATGAAAAATTAAAGGATAAAAATCTAGATCTAGTTATAAAATCTATCTACAATATGTATGTGCAACTAAAAGTAGTCTATGTCTCTAAAATATGAAAAAATAAGGTGTAATGGGTGTATGAGGTGCTTAAAATTAAACATGTTTGAGGCGTCTTGCTTTCAAGAAAGGAACCAAGGAAGTAGAGCCATTAAGGCCTGGATATTTATCTGCATTCAATTTAATGATCCATCTCTGTTCACAGCTTTCAGTAAAATTTTCTATATCCCCTCCTCTGTTTTTGTGTATGCGCTGTAGCACAAAAACTTAAAAGAATGTGAATTATCTGTATTAATAATATGCTGGGCGAGTGCATTAGTGGGTTTCTTATTTTTGACATCAAGAAGATGTTCTAGAATTCTGTCTTTAAATATACTGTAAATATAGGGGCAGTGCCTGCCCCTATATTTACAGTGTAAATACCTATGTCCACCCCACCAAGCATTTTCAGTTACAGCTTAATACTTATGCTGATTGCAAGAGCACTGATGTTGTTTACTATTGTTTTTGTCAGAAATGTCCAGTGTTTTATGTAGGTAAAACAAATAGATTTCTTAAAGACAGAATTCTAGAACATCTTTGTGATGTCAAAAAATAAGAAACCCACTAATGCACTCGCCCAGCATATTATTAATACAGATAATTCACATTCTAAGTTTTTTGTGCTACAGCCAATGGGAGGTGTAGTGATTGTTAATGCCTTTGAAATCATTAATCTCCACACACACACACACACACACACACACACATTTTCTAGTACTGAGATGCATAGGTTCATTGCTTCACAGGTATGTCGTTGGTGAATGGGCCTGATGGCTGCTGCTGATGTCATTCACCTTGAAATAACCCTTTGGCCGTGCATCAACAGTGTAAATGCTGTGGCGCTTGTGATAATAACTGCATAATACTGTTAGTGTAGCAAACTAGTTAGGTAGAGGTTCTAATCTTGATCCTGCCAACTGTGAAGATGTGCGCGATTCCATGACAGAGTGTGTGTATTTCTCTATTGACATTTATTTTTATTTATTTTATTTTACATTTGTTGACCGGGCTAGTCTAGCTGGAGATATTTCCATTTTCAGTAGAGGCCCGGAGAGAAAAGCTCCACATACTTAATAATAATATAGAAAATATAAAGCAATAAGAGGCAATGCCACGTACCTTAGGAAGGAATTATCATAACATTGTACAGTAAACCATCAGGATTAACAAATTATGGTACATAACATTTACAGAACATTTGTTGCCAGAGTAGTAATTTAAAGAAAGAGTGAGAAGTGAGGTTACAAGCTAAGAGTAGCGTATTAGTCAGGGTTGTAGCAAGGGCATAACCAGTGGGTTTTTAGGTGATTTTTAAGATTATGTTTGAAGAGGGGAAAGGAGGAAATTGAGGTTAGGTTGGGTGGCAGCATGTTCCATTGCTTACCAGTGGTGATGGAGAACAAGGAGTCACCAGCCAAGTTGTTAGATTTGGGTATATAAGATAGGAGTTTATTAGAGGCGTAGGGAATGAAGATTATTATAGGGTGTTATAAGATTGTTTAGTGTAGGTGTGTTGTTAGGTAGGTAGAAGATTTTATGAGCAATTGTTAGTTGAGAGAGTAGCAGAGCATTTTGCAGTTCAAGCCAGTCTAGCTGATGTAGATTAATGCAGTGATGTGTTCTATAGGGCTTACCAGTTACAAACCTCGCAATACTGTTGTAGGCTTTGGTAAGTTTGTTGAGATTGTTTTGTTTTAAATTAGTATAAATGGGAGAAGCATAGAGGAGGGTAGAGAGTAAATGAGAATGGGCAACTGTAGTTCTTGCTTTAGGGGTAAGGAAGGGTCTTGGGTTCCATTACTAGCTAGGATGGAGAAGTGTATGGGAGGGGTCTTGTTGTTAGGAGTAATCAGAAGTAATTTGGTTTTTTTGGCATTCAAGAGTAGGCACCGGTTTTGGAACCATGTTTCTACTATGGAGAAGACAGTTTGGCTTAGAGATTAAAGTTCAGGGAGAGATTTTGCAGAACAGATGATAGTAGAATCATCAGTATACTGTATGCAGGTGGATTGAGGAATAGCTACATGAAGATCATTTATGAAAAGAGAGAAGAGAAGGGGTCCTAGAACAGAGCCTTGAGGGACACCTAGTAAAACAGGGAGATATGAAGACAAGTGATTTTGTCACAAAACAGCTTGTTTTCGGTTGCTGAGGTAAGACTTGAACCAAAGGATAGAATTAGTATCCAGAGAGAGGGATTGTAGGGTATTAATAAGTAGGGAGTGATTGACCATGTCAAAGGCTTTTGACAGGTCAATGAAGAGTGCAGATGAGAGGTAGTTATTGTTACGGTTGGTGTTAATAGTATTGGTGAAAGATAGTAGGGCAGTGGTGGTGCTGTGAAAAGGTCTAAAGCCATGTTGGCAGCTGGACAGGATGTTATTTTTGGTTAGGTAGTCTATTAGCTGATGATGGATACATTTCTCCATGATACACCCTTCCTTTCTTACTTTGTCTCTGTATCTGTATCTGTCTCTCTCTCTCTCTCCCTCTCTGGCAGATGTGTAAAAGTGCATCTGTTTTGCATAGAGTAGTGCTATGGGCCTATAGTTGGAATTAGAGTTGCCTCCTTTATGTAAGGGAATGATGTGGGAGATTTTCCAAAAGATTGGGGATAGTGCTTTCAGTAATGGTACGGTTAATAAGAATAGATATAGGATGAGCAATTGCTCTGGCTGAAAGTTGAAGGTATTCAGCTGGTAGGTTGTCATCAGAGGGTGATAAATTCTGTTGCTGAATGTTTTGGAGTGCAGTTTGGCAATTGAGTATATATGTGCTACAATATGGGTCACACTGAATACTATGAACTCGTTCTTCAAATTGGAGAATGCTTATAGTATTAATTATTCAATTATTAATCTCTTGATTATGAAATTGGTATTTGTCTTCTGTATATAAGTAGTGAGGTTTCTTTGTTTAATTGTAACCTGATGAAGCGCACCTGTGTGTGCGTGAAAGCGCTCGTTCTACAATAAAAACTTTATATTTTTCATGGTGGTTCCTTGCAGTTCTACTTATATTCAGGGTGTACAGGGTTTTAACTTGTGGATTAGTTTCTGGATAAAGGAGATTGAGATGGGTTTTATCTGGAAAATAGGAAGATTGTCATGTTGGGCATTAGGTAGGTTAGTGTTTGCAGAGGTTAGTTGGCTGGCCAGGGTGTGAATGGTCTCCGTAAAATAGGCATTGAAGGCATTGGCAATTTCTAGATTGGTTTTATTTTCTGACTGTAGGGGTGGAGGGGTACTAGAATGGCCGGGTTGAAGAAGGTTATTAATGGCAGTCCAAAATTTTTGTGGATTCTTAGTGTAAGACTGTTGAAGTTTACTATAATAGGCTTTTTTGTCAGAGAGTATGGCTTTTTTAGTAGTATTACGTAGTTGTCTAAAGTTCAGGTGTTCTGAGACATCTCTAGTTGCTCTCCAGACATCTGCTTTTGTGGACATTCACATGTACTGTGTTTCCCTTATCCCTTCTTTAGCACTGTTGCTGATGTCACTCACCTTCAAAGATACCTTTGGACAGTTGTCCAACATGTAAGCTCTGTGGCACGTGCAATAACTGCATGACACTGTAATAGCAATCCATAGTCAGATAAAGGTTTGAAACTCAGTACTGTTAAGTATGTGTTCATGCATGTGTCATCAGTATCCTGTGTGGGTGATGGGGTGAGTGTGTACTGACAAAATTCATTGCATTGTGGGTTTTGCTACATCATTATATTAAGGACCTATATGTCCCATTGTTCACATTACAAGGCCAAAAGTTTTTAAACACTATAGAGGTTGGTGTAGACAATCCTCAGCCATAAATGTGTACAGCCATGTGCAATTACTGTGTGACAGTATGGATTAGTAAACAATACTGGCAACTGTTATAATACCCAGATACCACTCTCCACCCATGGAGTACAAACATGCTTGGCTCTTACTCTCTTACACCCTTCCTTTCTTACTTTGTCTCTGTATCTGTATCTGTCTCTCTCTCTCTCTCTCTCTGGCAGATGTGTAAAAGTGCATCTGTTTTGCATAGGCAGCAGCTTGAGTTTTGTAAGGAATGCTCATGATCAGCTGATGGCCTGTGCATGAATTGCAGTCCCCCACTTGCTAATTGCATGTGTAACAGCTGTGGTATGATTCCTATAGCCAATTGCATGGAAACAGACTCCTATAACTAAGCACTTCATGTGGGTGTTGGCCCTTTTCCTTCACTGTGAGCAAAACTTCATGTGCGTGTTTGACAAACAGCATCACAGAGGGTGCTTGAAAACACCTCTTACAAAATACACTGTGGAGACATGCCAACAAACAGGAGCGGGATGTTCCAGACATGGGGACA